>NC_071104.1:1497500-1642500 GCF_024256425.1 Clarias gariepinus
CCTGATAAGGCGTCTTTAGATGCCATCATAATAGAAGATTCAGCTGGTCTGACAGACAGGATCCTAGTTTATCCTAGGTAAGAAATGGAAATGTTTGAAGCTTCAAGTTTCCTTCTAAGGTGAGGGGTTTGTATTTTATTCATCTGTAGATAAGAAGACCTGTGGCAATACCATCTCCTGGTGACCTACCTGAACATAAGACAATCTCCTAAGAGAAAGTATCCACTGGTAAATTATGGAAATACTTGGCAAGGAGTCAGCAATTTCCAACGTTCTGCTCTTGAGAATTTCTTAATCCAAGCTGGGATTTTTAATCGCTTTGAACAACTTGCGCCAAACGCTCTTCTTCCTAAGCACCAATAGAAGGTAACGCCTGAACAGGGACTTGAACCCTGGACCCTCAGATTAAAAGTCTGATGCTCTACCGACTGAGCTATCCAGGCCCTGAAAAAGGTGCCATCGCTCCCAAAAAGCAGTTTGAGGCATCCTTTCCCAACGCTCGTCCATTGTTTGACACATGTGAAGAAACAAAGCACTTGTGAACCCTTTCAAGTGGTGAGGTTGGCCACCAGAATTTTAAACCTTCACACTGGCTGATAACATGTCCCAGTATTTAAGCCGAGATCAATCGAACCATTAAGATTTTCGTTTAACTGCCATGTTTTCAACATTTCGTTCCCTAACAAGAGGATTCTGACCATCACATCCAGTGAAAGTTGTTACCAGGATCACTCTTCTGAACAGCCCTGCCTCTAAAGTCTTATCTAGGATAAGTGAATGTCTTATATGCCTATGGTATGTGAATAACTTTAAAGAGATCAGCATTATCGACGAAGGTTGGCCTTCTAGACAAGGAGACCACATGACTCATTTTCAAGTCTACTTTATTTACAAACATGGACTAAAGCCATGGACCCTGAGATCAAAAGACCAGTGCGCTATCGACTGAGAAATACAACCAACTCGGTCAAGATTGGTTTGCAGTCGACACTGTTCATTACATTTTCAACAGTTTTGCACACACACTTTTCCAGCATACTTCCCTGATCAAATGGATCGTCCACTCTGGACCAGACAAAGACATCCGCATCGGCTTTCAGCAATTTATCACTGTATGCTTTCATAGAAAATGGGCGCAAGGGAGCTTTCAGTGATGTATTTTCATATATACATATAGATATATTTATATACGTTGAAGTCCAGTGTGTAGTGCAATCTTGGGCATTCGTGGCTCCGTGTAACTCGGAAGATGGAGATTAATACCACCTTTGCCACTGAATGCCCATCATCTGACACAAAGACTGTTGTGAAATAATCCCAAAGATTGTCCCACACTGCTCCATACTCATATGCTTTCCAGTCTATAAGACAAGACTCAGGTTCAAGTTGTCCAAGTTTCACACTCACACACTGAGCTGAGGAGTGCTATTTGATCATGAAAAACCCTCTTGATATCCATGGACGGGGGAATCAGACAGGTTATGCAATCAGCTTTTGCTTTGTCCTTTGCACAAAAAAAGCCCTATCCCAGATTCCAGAAGCCTGGAGCAATAGATGACGTGCGTGACTTGTCCTTGAGAGAAAATGTGCTGCCACATGCACCGCTCGCCATGTAGGACCTCGTGGCGCAACGGTAGCGCGTCTGACTCCAGATCAGAAGGTTGCGTGTTCAAATCACGTCGAGGTCATGAGCTGTCTGTGTGTGGCGGCTGGTGTTGCTGGCTTTTCCGAGAAGGTTCGTAGGCAGAATTTTAAATTACATCCAATCCCTAGGATGACCATGCATGTTTGTGTCAACCTCTTGACAAAAGATGACAGCGCTCAGGTAACAGCTCACCGACCTAATTACTAGGCAGACATCCTCAGCCTGCTATAACATGTTTCCCCATTCTCGGCCGGCTGTGCGTGCTGAGAAAAGTTAGGGCCTGATAAGGTGTCTTTAGATGCCATCATAATAGAAGATTCAGCTGGTCTGACAGACAGGATCCTAGTTTATCCTAGGTAAGAAATGGAAATGTTTGAAGCTTCAAGTTTCCTTCTAAGGTGAGGGGTTTGTATTTTATTCATCTGTAGATAAGAAGACCTGTGGCAATACCATCTCCTGGTGACCTACCTGAACATAAGACAATCTCCTAAGAGAAAGTATCCACTGGTAAATTATGGAAATACTTGGCAAGGAGTCAGCAATTTCCAACGTTCTGCTCTTGAGAATTTCTTAATCCAAGCTGGGATTTTTAATCGTTTTGAACAACTTGCGCCAAACGCTCTTCTTCCTAAGCACCAATAGAAGGTAACGCCTGAACAGGGACTTGAACCCTGGACCCTCAGATTAAAAGTCTGATGCTCTACCGACTGAGCTATCCAGGCCCTGAAAAAGGTGCCATCGCTCCCAAAAAGCAGTTTGAGGCATCCTTTCCCAACGCTCGTCCATTGTTTGACACGTGAAGAAACAAAGCACTTGTGAACCCTTTCAAGTGGTGAGGTTGGCCACCAGAATTTTAAACCTTCACACTGGCTGATAACATGTCCCAGTATTTAAGCCGAGATCAATCGAACCATTAAGATTTTTGTTTAACTGCCATGTTTTCAACATTTCGTTCCCTAACAAGAGGATTCTGACCATCACATCCAGTGAAAGTTGGTACCAGGATCACTCTTCTGAACAGCCCTGCCTCTAAAGTCTTATCTAGGATAAGTGAATGTCTTATATGCCTATGGTATGTGAATAACTTTAAAGAGATCAGCATTATCGACGAAGGTTGGCCTTCTAGACAAGGAGACCACATGACTCATTTTCAAGTCTACTTTATTTACAAACATGGACTAAAGCCATGGAACCTGAGATCAAAAGACCAGTGCGCTATCGACTGAGAAATACAACCAACTCGGTCAAGATTGGTTTGCAGTCGACACTGTTCATTACATTTTCAACAGTTTTGCACACACACTTTTCCAGCATACTTCCCTGATCAAATGGATAGTCCACTCTGGACCAGACAAAGACATCCGCATCGGCTTTCAGCAATTTATCACTGTATGCTTTCATAGAAAACGGGCACAAGGGAGCTTTCAGTGATGTATTTTCATATATACATATAGATATTTTTATATACGTTGAAGTCCAGTGTGTAGTGCAATCTTGGGCATTCGTGGCTCCATGTAACTCGGAAGATGGAGATTAATACCACCTTTGCCACTGAATGCCCATCATCTGACACAAAGACTGTTGTGAAATAATCCCAAAGATTGTCCCACACTGCTCCATACTCATATGCTTTCCAGTCTATGAGACAAGACTCAGGTTCAAGTTGTCCAAGTTTCACACTCACACACTGAGCTGAGGAGTGCTATTTGATCATGAAAAACCCTCTTGATATCCATGGACGGGGGAATCAGACAGGTTATGCAATCAGCTTTTGCTTTGTCCTTTGCACAAAAAAAGCCCTATCCCAGATTCCAGAAGCCTGGAGCAATAGATGACGCGCGTGACTTGTCCTTGAGAGAAAATGTGCTGCCACATGCACCGCTGGCCATGTAGGACCTCGTGGCGCAACGGTAGCGCGTCTGACTCCAGATCAGAAGGTTGCGTGTTCAAATCACGTCGAGGTCATGAGCTGTCTTTGTGTGGCGGCTGGTGTTGCTGGCTTTTCCGAGAAGGTTCGTGGGCAGAATTTTAAATTACATCCAATCCCTAGGATGACCATGCATGTTTGTGTCAACCTCTTGACAAAAGATGACAGCGCTCAGGTAACAGCTCACCGACCTAATTACTAGGCAGACATCCTCAGCCTGCTATAACATGTTTCCACATTCTCGGCCGGCTGTGCGTGCTGAGAAAAGTTAGGGCCTGATAAGGCGTCTTTAGATGCCATCATAATAGAAGATTCAGCTGGTCTGACAGACAGGATCCTAGTTTATCCTAGGTAAGAAATGGAAATGTTTGAAGCTTCAAGTTTCCTTCTAAGGTGAGGGGTTTGTATTTTATTCATCTGTAGATAAGAAGACCTGTGGCAATACCATCTCCTGGTGACCTTCCTGAACATAAGACAATCTCCTAAGAGAAAGTATCCACTGGTAAATTATGGAAATACTTGGCAAGGAGTCAGCAATTTCCAACGTTCTGCTCTTGAGAATTTCTTAATCCAAGCTGGGCCTCTTAATCGCTTTGAACAACTTGCGCCAAACGCTCTTCTTCCTAAGCACCAATAGAAGGTAACGCCTGAACAGGGACTTGAACCCTGGACCCTCAGATTATGATGCTCTACCGACTGAGCTATCCAGGCCCTGAAAAAGGTGCCATCGCTCCCAAAAAGCAGTTTGAGGCATCCTTTCCCAACGCTCGTCCATTGTTTGACACGTGAAGAAACAAAGCACTTGTGAACCCTTTCAAGTGGTGAGGTTGGCCACCAGAATTTTAAACCTTCACACTGGCTGATAACATGTCCCAGTATTTAAGCCGAGATCAATCGAACCATTAAGATTTTTGTTTAACTGCCATGTTTTCAACATTTCGTTCCCTAACAAGAGGATTCTGACCATCACATCCAGTGAAAGTTGTTACCAGGATCACTCTTCTGAACAGCCCTGCCTCTAAAGTCTTATCTAGGATAAGTGAATGTCTTATATGCCTATGGTATGTGAATAACTTTAAAGAGATCAGCATTATCGACGAAGGTTGGCCTTCTAGACAAGGAGACCACATGACTCATTTTCAAGTCTACTTTATTTACAAACATGGACTAAAGCCATGGAACCTGAGATCAAAAGACCAGTGCGCTATCGACTGAGAAATACAACCAACTCGGTCAAGATTGGTTTGCAGTCGACACTGTTCATTACATTTTCAACAGTTTTGCACACACACTTTTCCAGCATACTTCCCTGATCAAATGGATCGTCCACTCTGGACCAGACAAAGACATCCGCATCGGCTTTCAGCAATTTATCACTGTATGCTTTCATAGAAAACGGGCACAAGGGAGCTTTCAGTGATGTATTTTCATATATACATATAGATATTTTTATATACGTTGAAGTCCAGTGTGTAGTGCAATCTTGGGCATTCGTGGCTCCATGTAACTCGGAAGATGGAGATTAATACCACCTTTGCCACTGAATGCCCATCATCTGACACAAAGACTGTTGTGAAATAATCCCAAAGATTGTCCCACACTGCTCCATACTCATATGCTTTCCAGTCTATGAGACAAGACTCAGGTTCAAGTTGTCCAAGTTTCACACTCACACACTGAGCTGAGGAGTGCTATTTGATCATGAAAAACCCTCTTGATATCCATGGACGGGGGAATCAGACAGGTTATGCAATCAGCTTTTGCTTTGTCCTTTGCACAAAAAAAGCCCTATCCCAGATTCCAGAAGCCTGGAGCAATAGATGACGCGTGTGACTTGTCCTTGAGAGAAAATGTGCTGCCACATGCACCGCTCGCCATGTAGGACCTCGTGGCGCAACGGTAGCGCGTCTGACTCCAGATCAGAAGGTTGCGTGTTCAAATCACGTCGAGGTCATGAGCTGTCTTTGTGTGGCGGCTGGTGTTGCTGGCTTTTCCGAGAAGGTTCGTGGGCAGAATTTTAAATTACATCCAATCCCTAGGATGACCATGCATGTTTGTGTCAACCTCTTGACAAAAGATGACAGCGCTCAGGTAACAGCTCACCGACCTAATTACTAGGCAGACATCCTCAGCCTGCTATAACATGTTTCCACATTCTCGGCCGGCTGTGCGTGCTGAGAAAAGTTAGGGCCTGATAAGGCGTCTTTAGATGCCATCATAATAGAAGATTCAGCTGGTCTGACAGACAGGATCCTAGTTTATCCTAGGTAAGAAATGGAAATGTTTGAAGCTTCAAGTTTCCTTCTAAGGTGAGGGGTTTGTATTTTATTCATCTGTAGATAAGAAGACCTGTGGCAATACCATCTCCTGGTGACCTTCCTGAACATAAGACAATCTCCTAAGAGAAAGTATCCACTGGTAAATTATGGAAATACTTGGCAAGGAGTCAGCAATTTCCAACGTTCTGCTCTTGAGAATTTCTTAATCCAAGCTGGGCCTCTTAATCGCTTTGAACAACTTGCGCCAAACGCTCTTCTTCCTAAGCACCAATAGAAGGTAACGCCTGAACAGGGACTTGAACCCTGGACCCTCAGATTATGATGCTCTACCGACTGAGCTATCCAGGCCCTGAAAAAGGTGCCATCGCTCCCAAAAAGCAGTTTGAGGCATCCTTTCCCAACGCTCGTCCATTGTTTGACACGTGAAGAAACAAAGCACTTGTGAACCCTTTCAAGTGGTGAGGTTGGCCACCAGAATTTTAAACCTTCACACTGGCTGATAACATGTCCCAGTATTTAAGCCGAGATCAATCGAACCATTAAGATTTTTGTTTAACTGCCATGTTTTCAACATTTCGTTCCCTAACAAGAGGATTCTGACCATCACATCCAGTGAAAGTTGTTACCAGGATCACTCTTCTGAACAGCCCTGCCTCTAAAGTCTTATCTAGGATAAGTGAATGTCTTATATGCCTATGGTATGTGAATAACTTTAAAGAGATCAGCATTATCGACGAAGGTTGGCCTTCTAGACAAGGAGACCACATGACTCATTTTCAAGTCTACTTTATTTACAAACATGGACTAAAGCCATGGAACCTGAGATCAAAAGACCAGTGCGCTATCGACTGAGAAATACAACCAACTCGGTCAAGATTGGTTTGCAGTCGACACTGTTCATTACATTTTCAACAGTTTTGCACACACACTTTTCCAGCATACTTCCCTGATCAAATGGATCGTCCACTCTGGACCAGACAAAGACATCCGCATCGGCTTTCAGCAATTTATCACTGTATGCTTTCATAGAAAACGGGCACAAGGGAGCTTTCAGTGATGTATTTTCATATATACATATAGATATTTTTATATACGTTGAAGTCCAGTGTGTAGTGCAATCTTGGGCATTCGTGGCTCCATGTAACTCGGAAGATGGAGATTAATACCACCTTTGCCACTGAATGCCCATCATCTGACACAAAGACTGTTGTGAAATAATCCCAAAGATTGTCCCACACTGCTCCATACTCATATGCTTTCCAGTCTATGAGACAAGACTCAGGTTCAAGTTGTCCAAGTTTCACACTCACACACTGAGCTGAGGAGTGCTATTTGATCATGAAAAACCCTCTTGATATCCATGGACGGGGGAATCAGACAGGTTATGCAATCAGCTTTTGCTTTGTCCTTTGCACAAAAAAAGCCCTATCCCAGATTCCAGAAGCCTGGAGCAATAGATGACGCGTGTGACTTGTCCTTGAGAGAAAATGTGCTGCCACATGCACCGCTCGCCATGTAGGACCTCGTGGCGCAACGGTAGCGCGTCTGACTCCAGATCAGAAGGTTGCGTGTTCAAATCACGTCGAGGTCATGAGCTGTCTTTGTGTGGCGGCTGGTGTTGCTGGCTTTTCCGAGAAGGTTCGTGGGCAGAATTTTAAATTACATCCAATCCCTAGGATGACCATGCATGTTTGTGTCAACCTCTTGACAAAAGATGACAGCGCTCAGGTAACAGCTCACCGACCTAATTACTAGGCAGACATCCTCAGCCTGCTATAACATGTTTCCACATTCTCGGCCGGCTGTGCGTGCTGAGAAAAGTTAGGGCCTGATAAGGCGTCTTTAGATGCCATCATAATAGAAGATTCAGCTGGTCTGACAGACAGGATCCTAGTTTATCCTAGGTAAGAAATGGAAATGTTTGAAGCTTCAAGTTTCCTTCTAAGGTGAGGGGTTTGTATTTTATTCATCTGTAGATAAGAAGACCTGTGGCAATACCATCTCCTGGTGACCTTCCTGAACATAAGACAATCTCCTAAGAGAAAGTATCCACTGGTAAATTATGGAAATACTTGGCAAGGAGTCAGCAATTTCCAACGTTCTGCTCTTGAGAATTTCTTAATCCAAGCTGGGCCTCTTAATCGCTTTGAACAACTTGCGCCAAACGCTCTTCTTCCTAAGCACCAATAGAAGGTAACGCCTGAACAGGGACTTGAACCCTGGACCCTCAGATTATGATGCTCTACCGACTGAGCTATCCAGGCCCTGAAAAAGGTGCCATCGCTCCCAAAAAGCAGTTTGAGGCATCCTTTCCCAACGCTCGTCCATTGTTTGACACGTGAAGAAACAAAGCACTTGTGAACCCTTTCAAGTGGTGAGGTTGGCCACCAGAATTTTAAACCTTCACACTGGCTGATAACATGTCCCAGTATTTAAGCCGAGATCAATCGAACCATTAAGATTTTTGTTTAACTGCCATGTTTTCAACATTTCGTTCCCTAACAAGAGGATTCTGACCATCACATCCAGTGAAAGTTGTTACCAGGATCACTCTTCTGAACAGCCCTGCCTCTAAAGTCTTATCTAGGATAAGTGAATGTCTTATATGCCTATGGTATGTGAATAACTTTAAAGAGATCAGCATTATCGACGAAGGTTGGCCTTCTAGACAAGGAGACCACATGACTCATTTTCAAGTCTACTTTATTTACAAACATGGACTAAAGCCATGGAACCTGAGATCAAAAGACCAGTGCGCTATCGACTGAGAAATACAACCAACTCGGTCAAGATTGGTTTGCAGTCGACACTGTTCATTACATTTTCAACAGTTTTGCACACACACTTTTCCAGCATACTTCCCTGATCAAATGGATCGTCCACTCTGGACCAGACAAAGACATCCGCATCGGCTTTCAGCAATTTATCACTGTATGCTTTCATAGAAAACGGGCACAAGGGAGCTTTCAGTGATGTATTTTCATATATACATATAGATATTTTTATATACGTTGAAGTCCAGTGTGTAGTGCAATCTTGGGCATTCGTGGCTCCATGTAACTCGGAAGATGGAGATTAATACCACCTTTGCCACTGAATGCCCATCATCTGACACAAAGACTGTTGTGAAATAATCCCAAAGATTGTCCCACACTGCTCCATACTCATATGCTTTCCAGTCTATGAGACAAGACTCAGGTTCAAGTTGTCCAAGTTTCACACTCACACACTGAGCTGAGGAGTGCTATTTGATCATGAAAAACCCTCTTGATATCCATGGACGGGGGAATCAGACAGGTTATGCAATCAGCTTTTGCTTTGTCCTTTGCACAAAAAAAGCCCTATCCCAGATTCCAGAAGCCTGGAGCAATAGATGACGCGCGTGACTTGTCCTTGAGAGAAAATGTGCTGCCACATGCACCGCTCGCCATGTAGGACCTCGTGGCGCAACGGTAGCGCGTCTGACTCCAGATCAGAAGGTTGCGTGTTCAAATCACGTCGAGGTCATGAGCTGTCTGTGTGTGGCGGCTGGTGTTGCTGGCTTTTCCGAGAAGGTTCGTAGGCAGAATTTTAAATTACATCCAATCCCTAGGATGACCATGCATGTTTGTGTCAACCTCTTGACAAAAGATGACAGCGCTCAGGTAACAGCTCACCGACCTAATTACTAGGCAGACATCCTCAGCCTGCTATAACATGTTTCCCCATTCTCGGCCGGCTGTGCGTGCTGAGAAAAGTTAGGGCCTGATAAGGCGTCTTTAGATGCCATCATAAGAGAAGATTCAGCTGGTCTGACAGACAGGATCCTAGTTTATCCTAGGTAAGAAATGGAAATGTTTGAAGCTTCAAGTTTCCTTCTAAGGTGAGGGGTTTGTATTTTATTCATCTGTAGATAAGAAGACCTGTGGCAATACCATCTCCTGGTGACCTACCTGAACATAAGACAATCTCCTAAGAGAAAGTATCCACTGGTAAATTATGGAAATACTTGGCAAGGAGTCAGCAATTTCCAACGTTCTGCTCTTGAGAATTTCTTAATCCAAGCTGGGATTTTTAATCGCTTTGAACAACTTGCGCCAAACGCTCTTCTTCCTAAGCACCAATAGAAGGTAACGCCTGAACAGGGACTTGAACCCTGGACCCTCAGATTAAAAGTCTGATGCTCTACCGACTGAGCTATCCAGGCCCTGAAAAAGGTGCCATCGCTCCCAAAAAGCAGTTTGAGGCATCCTTTCCCAACGCTCGTCCATTGTTTGACACGTGAAGAAACAAAGCACTTGTGAACCCTTTCAAGTGGTGAGGTTGGCCACCAGAATTTTAAACCTTCACACTGGCTGATAACATGTCCCAGTATTTAAGCCGAGATCAATCGAACCATTAAGATTTTTGTTTAACTGCCATGTTTTCAACATTTCGTTCCCTAACAAGAGGATTCTGACCATCACATCCAGTGAAAGTTGTTACCAGGATCACTCTTCTGAACAGCCCTGCCTCTAAAGTCTTATCTAGGATAAGTGAATGTCTTATATGCCTATGGTATGTGAATAACTTTAAAGAGATCAGCATTATCGACGAAGGTTGGCCTTCTAGACAAGGAGACCACATGACTCATTTTCAAGTCTACTTTATTTACAAACATGGACTAAAGCCATGGAACCTGAGATCAAAAGACCAGTGCGCTATCGACTGAGAAATACAACCAACTCGGTCAAGATTGGTTTGCAGTCGACACTGTTCATTACATTTTCAACAGTTTTGCACACACACTTTTCCAGCATACTTCCCTGATCAAATGGATAGTCCACTCTGGACCAGACAAAGACATCCGCATCGGCTTTCAGCAATTTATCACTGTATGCTTTCATAGAAAACGGGCACAAGGGAGCTTTCAGTGATGTATTTTCATATATACATATAGATATTTTTATATACGTTGAAGTCCAGTGTGTAGTGCAATCTTGGGCATTCGTGGCTCCATGTAACTCGGAAGATGGAGATTAATACCACCTTTGCCACTGAATGCCCATCATCTGACACAAAGACTGTTGTGAAATAATCCCAAAGATTGTCCCACACTGCTCCATACTCATATGCTTTCCAGTCTATGAGACAAGACTCAGGTTCAAGTTGTCCAAGTTTCACACTCACACACTGAGCTGAGGAGTGCTATTTGATCATGAAAAACCCTCTTGATATCCATGGACGGGGGAATCAGACAGGTTATGCAATCAGCTTTTGCTTTGTCCTTTGCACAAAAAAAGCCCTATCCCAGATTCCAGAAGCCTGGAGCAATAGATGACGCGCGTGACTTGTCCTTGAGAGAAAATGTGCTGCCACATGCACCGCTCGCCATGTAGGACCTCGTGGCGCAACGGTAGCGCGTCTGACTCCAGATCAGAAGGTTGCGTGTTCAAATCACGTCGAGGTCATGAGCTGTCTGTGTGTGGCGGCTGGTGTTGCTGGCTTTTCCGAGAAGGTTCGTAGGCAGAATTTTAAATTACATCCAATCCCTAGGATGACCATGCATGTTTGTGTCAACCTCTTGACAAAAGATGACAGCGCTCAGGTAACAGCTCACCGACCTAATTACTAGGCAGACATCCTCAGCCTGCTATAACATGTTTCCCCATTCTCGGCCGGCTGTGCGTGCTGAGAAAAGTTAGGGCCTGATAAGGCGTCTTTAGATGCCATCATAATAGAAGATTCAGCTGGTCTGACAGACAGGATCCTAGTTTATCCTAGGTAAGAAATGGAAATGTTTGAAGCTTCAAGTTTCCTTCTAAGGTGAGGGGTTTGTATTTTATTCATCTGTAGATAAGAAGACCTGTGGCAATACCATCTCCTGGTGACCTACCTGAACATAAGACAATCTCCTAAGAGAAAGTATCCACTGGTAAATTATGGAAATACTTGGCAAGGAGTCAGCAATTTCCAACGTTCTGCTCTTGAGAATTTCTTAATCCAAGCTGGGATTTTTAATCGCTTTGAACAACTTGCGCCAAACGCTCTTCTTCCTAAGCACCAATAGAAGGTAACGCCTGAACAGGGACTTGAACCCTGGACCCTCAGATTAAAAGTCTGATGCTCTACCGACTGAGCTATCCAGGCCCTGAAAAAGGTGCCATCGCTCCCAAAAAGCAGTTTGAGGCATCCTTTCCCAACGCTCGTCCATTGTTTGACACGTGAAGAAACAAAGCACTTGTGAACCCTTTCAAGTGGTGAGGTTGGCCACCAGAATTTTAAACCTTCACACTGGCTGATAACATGTCCCAGTATTTAAGCCGAGATCAATCGAACCATTAAGATTTTTGTTTAACTGCCATGTTTTCAACATTTCGTTCCCTAACAAGAGGATTCTGACCATCACATCCAGTGAAAGTTGGTACCAGGATCACTCTTCTGAACAGCCCTGCCTCTAAAGTCTTATCTAGGATAAGTGAATGTCTTATATGCCTATGGTATGTGAATAACTTTAAAGAGATCAGCATTATCGACGAAGGTTGGCCTTCTAGACAAGGAGACCACATGACTCATTTTCAAGTCTACTTTATTTACAAACATGGACTAAAGCCATGGAACCTGAGATCAAAAGACCAGTGCGCTATCGACTGAGAAATACAACCAACTCGGTCAAGATTGGTTTGCAGTCGACACTGTTCATTACATTTTCAACAGTTTTGCACACACACTTTTCCAGCATACTTCCCTGATCAAATGGATAGTCCACTCTGGACCAGACAAAGACATCCGCATCGGCTTTCAGCAATTTATCACTGTATGCTTTCATAGAAAACGGGCACAAGGGAGCTTTCAGTGATGTATTTTCATATATACATATAGATATTTTTATATACGTTGAAGTCCAGTGTGTAGTGCAATCTTGGGCATTCGTGGCTCCATGTAACTCGGAAGATGGAGATTAATACCACCTTTGCCACTGAATGCCCATCATCTGACACAAAGACTGTTGTGAAATAATCCCAAAGATTGTCCCACACTGCTCCATACTCATATGCTTTCCAGTCTATGAGACAAGACTCAGGTTCAAGTTGTCCAAGTTTCACACTCACACACTGAGCTGAGGAGTGCTATTTGATCATGAAAAACCCTCTTGATATCCATGGACGGGGGAATCAGACAGGTTATGCAATCAGCTTTTGCTTTGTCCTTTGCACAAAAAAAGCCCTATCCCAGATTCCAGAAGCCTGGAGCAATAGATGACGCGCGTGACTTGTCCTTGAGAGAAAATGTGCTGCCACATGCACCGCTCGCCATGTAGGACCTCGTGGCGCAACGGTAGCGCGTCTGACTCCAGATCAGAAGGTTGCGTGTTCAAATCACGTCGAGGTCATGAGCTGTCTGTGTGTGGCGGCTGGTGTTGCTGGCTTTTCCGAGAAGGTTCGTAGGCAGAATTTTAAATTACATCCAATCCCTAGGATGACCATGCATGTTTGTGTCAACCTCTTGACAAAAGATGACAGCGCTCAGGTAACAGCTCACCGACCTAATTACTAGGCAGACATCCTCAGCCTGCTATAACATGTTTCCCCATTCTCGGCCGGCTGTGCGTGCTGAGAAAAGTTAGGGCCTGATAAGGCGTCTTTAGATGCCATCATAATAGAAGATTCAGCTGGTCTGACAGACAGGATCCTAGTTTATCCTAGGTAAGAAATGGAAATGTTTGAAGCTTCAAGTTTCCTTCTAAGGTGAGGGGTTTGTATTTTATTCATCTGTAGATAAGAAGACCTGTGGCAATACCATCTCCTGGTGACCTACCTGAACATAAGACAATCTCCTAAGAGAAAGTATCCACTGGTAAATTATGGAAATACTTGGCAAGGAGTCAGCAATTTCCAACGTTCTGATCTTGAGAATTTCTTAATCCAAGCTGGGATTTTTAATCGCTTTGAACAACTTGCGCCAAACGCTCTTCTTCCTAAGCACCAATAGAAGGTAACGCCTGAACAGGGACTTGAACCCTGGACCCTCAGATTAAAAGTCTGATGCTCTACCGACTGAGCTATCCAGGCCCTGAAAAAGGTGCCATCGCTCCCAAAAAGCAGTTTGAGGCATCCTTTCCCAACGCTCGTCCATTGTTTGACACGTGAAGAAACAAAGCACTTGTGAACCCTTTCAAGTGGTGAGGTTGGCCACCAGAATTTTAAACCTTCACACTGGCTGATAACATGTCCCAGTATTTAAGCCGAGATCAATCGAACCATTAAGATTTTTGTTTAACTGCCATGTTTTCAACATTTCGTTCCCTAACAAGAGGATTCTGACCATCACATCCAGTGAAAGTTGTTACCAGGATCACTCTTCTGAACAGCCCTGCCTCTAAAGTCTTATCTAGGATAAGTGAATGTCTTATATGCCTATGGTATGTGAATAACTTTAAAGAGATCAGCATTATCGACGAAGGTTGGCCTTCTAGACAAGGAGACCACATGACTCATTTTCAAGTCTACTTTATTTACAAACATGGACTAAAGCCATGGAACCTGAGATCAAAAGACCAGTGCGCTATCGACTGAGAAATACAACCAACTCGGTCAAGATTGGTTTGCAGTCGACACTGTTCATTACATTTTCAACAGTTTTGCACACACACTTTTCCAGCATACTTCCCTGATCAAATGGATCGTCCACTCTGGACCAGACAAAGACATCCGCATCGGCTTTCAGCAATTTATCACTGTATGCTTTCATAGAAAACGGGCACAAGGGAGCTTTCAGTGATGTATTTTCATATATACATATAGATATTTTTATATACGTTGAAGTCCAGTGTGTAGTGCAATCTTGGGCATTCGTGGCTCCATGTAACTCGGAAGATGGAGATTAATACCACCTTTGCCACTGAATGCCCATCATCTGACACAAAGACTGTTGTGAAATAATCCCAAAGATTGTCCCACACTGCTCCATACTCATATGCTTTCCAGTCTATGAGACAAGACTCAGGTTCAAGTTGTCCAAGTTTCACACTCACACACTGAGCTGAGGAGTGCTATTTGATCATGAAAAACCCTCTTGATATCCATGGACGGGGGAATCAGACAGGTTATGCAATCAGCTTTTGCTTTGTCCTTTGCACAAAAAAAGCCCTATCCCAGATTCCAGAAGCCTGGAGCAATAGATGACGCGCGTGACTTGTCCTTGAGAGAAAATGTGCTGCCACATGCACCGCTCGCCATGTAGGACCTCGTGGCGCAACGGTAGCGCGTCTGACTCCAGATCAGAAGGTTGCGTGTTCAAATCACGTCGAGGTCATGAGCTGTCTGTGTGTGGCGGCTGGTGTTGCTGGCTTTTCCAAGAAGGTTCGTAGGCAGAATTTTAAATTACATCCAATCCCTAGGATGACCATGCATGTTTGTGTCAACCTCTTGACAAAAGATGACAGCGCTCAGGTAACAGCTCACCGACCTAATTACTAGGCAGACATCCTCAGCCTGCTATAACATGTTTCCCCATTCTCGGCCGGCTGTGCGTGCTGAGAAAAGTTAGGGCCTGATAAGGCGTCTTTAGATGCCATCATAATAGAAGATTCAGCTGGTCTGACAGACAGGATCCTAGTTTATCCTAGGTAAGAAATGGAAATGTTTGAAGCTTCAAGTTTCCTTCTAAGGTGAGGGGTTTGTATTTTATTCATCTGTAGATAAGAAGACCTGTGGCAATACCATCTCCTGGTGACCTACCTGAACATAAGACAATCTCCTAAGAGAAAGTATCCACTGGTAAATTATGGAAATACTTGGCAAGGAGTCAGCAATTTCCAACGTTCTGCTCTTGAGAATTTCTTAATCCAAGCTGGGATTTTTAATCGCTTTGAACAACTTGCGCCAAACGCTCTTCTTCCTAAGCACCAATAGAAGGTAACGCCTGAACAGGGACTTGAACCCTGGACCCTCAGATTAAAAGTCTGATGCTCTACCGACTGAGCTATCCAGGCCCTGAAAAAGGTGCCATCGCTCCCAAAAAGCAGTTTGAGGCATCCTTTCCCAACGCTCGTCCATTGTTTGACACGTGAAGAAACAAAGCACTTGTGAACCCTTTCAAGTGGTGAGGTTGGCCACCAGAATTTTAAACCTTCACACTGGCTGATAACATGTCCCAGTATTTAAGCCGAGATCAATCGAACCATTAAGATTTTTGTTTAACTGCCATGTTTTCAACATTTCGTTCCCTAACAAGAGGATTCTGACCATCACATCCAGTGAAAGTTGGTACCAGGATCACTCTTCTGAACAGCCCTGCCTCTAAAGTCTTATCTAGGATAAGTGAATGTCTTATATGCCTATGGTATGTGAATAACTTTAAAGAGATCAGCATTATCGACGAAGGTTGGCCTTCTAGACAAGGAGACCACATGACTCATTTTCAAGTCTACTTTATTTACAAACATGGACTAAAGCCATGGACCCTGAGATCAAAAGACCAGTGCGCTATCGACTGAGAAATACAACCAACTCGGTCAAGATTGGTTTGCAGTCGACACTGTTCATTACATTTTCAACAGTTTTGCACACACACTTTTCCAGCATTCTTCCCTGATCAAATAGATCACTCTGGACCAGACAAAGACATCCGCATCGGCTTTCAGCAATTTATCACTGTATGCTTTCATAGAAAATGGGCACAAGGGAGCTTTCAGTGATGTATTTTCATATATACATATAGAAATATTTATATACGTTGAAGTCCAGTGTGTAGTGCATTCTTGGGCATTCGTGGCTCCATGTAACTCGGAAGATGGAGATTAATACCACCTTTGCCACTGAATGCCCATCATCTGACACAAAGACTGTTGTGAAATAATCCCAAAGATTGTCCCACACTGCTCCATACTCATATGCTTTCCAGTCTATGAGACAAGACTCAGGTCCAAGTTGTCCAAGCTTCACACTCACACACTGAGCTGAGGAGTGCTATTTGATCATGAAAAACCCTCTTGATATCCATGGACGGGGGAATCAGACAGGTTATGCAATCAGCTTTTGCTTTGTCCTTTGCACAAAAAAAAGCCCTATCCCAGATTCCAGAAGCCTGGAGCAATAGATGACGCGCGTGACTTGTCCTTGAGAGAAAATGTGCTGCCACATGCACCGCTCGCCATGTAGGACCTCGTGGCGCAACGGTAGCGCGTCTGACTCCAGATCAGAAGGTTGCGTGTTCAAATCACGTCGAGGTCATGAGCTGTCTGTGTGTGGCGGCTGGTGTTGCTGGCTTTTCCGAGAAGGTTCGTGGGCAGAATTTTAAATTACATCCAATCCCTAGGATGACCATGCATGTTTGTGTCAACCTCTTGACAAAAGATGACAGCGCTCAGGTAACAGCTCACCGACCTAATTACTAGGCGGACATCCTCAGCCTGCTATAACATGTTTCCCCATTCTCGGCCGGCTGTGCGTGCTGAGAAAAGTTAGGGCCTGATAAGGCGTCTTTAGATGCCATCATAATAGACGATTTAGCTGGTCTGACAGACAGGATCCTAGTTTATCCTAGGTAAGAAATGGAAATGTTTGAAGCTTCAAGTTTCCTTCCAAGGTGAGGGGTTTGTATTTTATTCATCTGTAGATAAGAAGACCTGTGGCAATACCATCTCCTGGTGACCTTCCTGAACATAAGACAATCTCCTAAGAGAAAGTATCCACTGGTAAATTATGGAAATACTTTGCAAGGAGTCAGCAATTTCCAACGTTCTGCTCTTGAGAATTTCTTAATCCAAGCTGGGCCTCTTAATCGCTTTGAACAACTTGCGCCAAACGCTCTTCTTCCTAAGCACCAATAGAAGGTAACGCCTGAACAGGGACTTGAACCCTGGACCCTCAGATTAAAAGTCTGATGCTCTACCGACTGATCTATCCAGGCTCTGCAAAAGGTGCCATCGCTCCCAAAAAGCAGTTTGAGGCATCCTTTCCCAACGCTCGTCCATTGTTTGCACATGTGAAGAAACAAAGCACTTGTGAACCCTTTCAAGTGGTGAGGTTGGCCACCAGAATTTTAAACCTTCACACTGGCTGATAACATGTCCCAGTATTTAAGCCGAGATCAATCGAACCGTTAAGATTTTTGTTTAACTGCCATGTTTTCAACATTTCGTTCCCTAACAAGAGGATTCTGACCATCACATCCAGTGAAAGTTGTTACCAGGATCACTCTTCTGAACAGCCCTGCCTCTAAAGTCTTATCTAGGATAAGTGAATGTCTTATATGCCTATGGTATGTGAATAACTTTAAAGAGATCAGCATTATCGACGAAGGTTGGCCTTCTAGACAAGGAGACCTAGACTCATTTTCAAGTCTACTTTATTTACAAACATGGACTAAAGCCATGGACCCTGAGATCAAAAGACCAGTGCGCTATCGACTGAGAAATACAACCAACTCGGTCAAGATTGGTTTGCAGTCGACACTGTTCATTACATTTTAAACAGTTTTGCACACACACTTTTCCAGCATACTTCCCTGATCAAATGGATCGTCCTCTCTGGACCAGACAAAGACATCCGCATCAGCTTTCAGCAATTTATCACTGTATGCTTTCATAGAAAACGGGCACAAGGGAGCTTTCAGTGATGTATTTTCATATATACATATAGATATATTTATATACGTTGAAGTCCAGTGTGTAGTGCAATCTTGGGCATTCGTGGCTCCATGTAACTCGGAAGATGGAGATTAATACCACCTTTGCCTCTGAATGCCCATCATCTGACACAAAGACTGTTGTGAAATAATCCCAAAGATTGTCCCACACTGCTCCATACTCATATGCTTTCCAGTCTATGAGACAAGACTCAGGTCCAAGTTGTCCAAGCTTCACACTCACACACTGAGCTGAGGAGTGCTATCTGATCATGAAAAACCCTCTTGATATCCATGGACGGGGGAATCAGACAGGTTATGCAATCAGCTTTTGCTTTGTCCTTTGCACAAAAAAAAGCCCTATCCCAGATTCCAGAAGCCTGGAGCAATAGATGACGCGCGTGACTTGTCCTTGAGAGAAAATGTGCTGCCACATGCACCGCTCGCCATGTAGGACCTCGTGGCGCAACGGTAGCGCGTCTGACTCCAGATCAGAAGGTTGCGTGTTCAAATCACGTCGAGGTCATGAGCTGTCTGTGTGTGGCGGCTGGTGTTGCTGGCTTTTCCGAGAAGGTTCGTGGGCAGAATTTTAAATTACATCCAATCCCTAGGATGACCATGCATGTTTGTGTCAACCTCTTGACAAAAGATGACAGCGCTCAGGTAACAGCTCACCGACCTAATTACTAGGCAGACATCCTCAGCCTGCTATAACATGTTTCCCCATTCTCGGCCGGCTGTGCGTGCTGAGAAAAGTTAGGGCCTGATAAGGCGTCTTTAGATGCCATCATAATAGAAGATTCAGCTGGTCTGACAGACAGGATCCTAGTTTATCCTAGGTAAGAAATGGAAATGTTTGAAGCTTCAAGTTTCCTTCTAAGGTGAGGGGTTTGTATTTTATTCATCTGTAGATAAGAAGACCTGTGGCAATACCATCTCCTGGTGACCTTCCTGAACATAAGACAATCTCCTAAGAGAAAGTATCCACTGGTAAATTTTGGAAATACTTGGCAAGGAGTCAGCAATTTCCAACGTTCTGCTCTTGAGAATTTCTTAATCCAAGCTGGGCCTCTTAATCGCTTTGAACAACTTGCGCCAAACGCTCTTCTTCCTAAGCACCAATAGAAGGTAACGCCTGAACAGGGACTTGAACCCTGGACCCTCAGATTAAAAGTCTGATGCTCTACCGACTGAGCTATCCAGGCTCTGCAAAAGGTGCCATCGCTCCCAAAAAGCAGTTTGAGGCATCCTTTCCCAACGCTCGTCCATTGTTTGACACATGTGAAGAAACAAAGCACTTGTGAACCCTTTCAAGTGGTGAGGTTGGCCACCAGAATTTTAAACCTTCACACTGGCTGATAACATGTCCCAGTATTTAAGCCGAGATCAATCGAACCGTTAAGATTTTTGTTTAACTGCCATGTTTTTAACATTTCGTTCCCTAACAAGAGGATTCTGACCATCACATCCAGTGAAAGTTGTTACCAGGATCACTCTTCTGAACAGCCCTGCCTCTAAAGTCTTATCTAGGATAAGTGAATGTCTTATATGCCTATGGTATGTGAATAACTTTAAAGAGATCAGCATTATCGACGAAGGTTGGCCTTCTAGACAAGGAGACCACATGACTCATTTTCAAGTCTACTTTATTTACAAACATGGACTAAAGCCATGGACCCTGAGATCAAAAGACCAGTGCGCTATCGTCTGAGAAATACAACCAACTCTGTCAAGATTGGTTTGCAGTCGACACTGTTCATTACATTTTCAACAGTTTTGCACACACACTTTTCCAGCATACTTCCCTGATCAAATGGATCGTCCACTCTGGACCAGACAAAGACATCCGCATCGGCTTTCAGCAATTTATCACTGTATGCTTTCATAGAAAACGGGCACAAGGGGGCTTTCAGTGATGTATTTTCATATATACATATAGATATATTTATATACGTTGAAGTCCAGTGTGTAGTGCAATCTTGGGCATTCGTGGCTCCGTGTAACTCGGAAGATGGAGATTAATACCACCTTTGCCACTGAATGCCCATCATCTGACACAAAGACTGTTGTGAAATAATCCCAAAGATTGTCCCACACTGCTCCATACTCATATGCTTTCCAGTCTATGAGACAAGACTCAGGTTCAAGTTGTCCAAGTTTCACACTCACACACTGAGCTGAGGAGTGCTATTTGATCATGAAAAACCCTCTTGATATCCATGGACGGGGGAATCAGACAGGTTATGCAATCAGCTTTTGCTTTGTCCTTTGCACAAAAAAAGCCCTAACCCCGATTCCAGAAGCCTGGAGCAATAGATGACGCGCGTGACTTGTCCTTCAGAGAAAATGTGCTGCCACATGCACCACTCGCCATGTAGGACCTCGTGGCGCAACGGTAGCGCGTCTGACTCCAGATCAGAAGGTTGCGTGTTCAAATCACGTCGAGGTCATGAGCTGTCTGTGTGTGGCGGCTGGTGTTGCTGGCTTTTCCGAGAAGGTTCGTAGGCAGAATTTTAAATTACATCCAATCCCTAGGATGACCATGCATGTTTGTGTCAACCTCTTGACAAAAGATGACAGCGCTCAGGTAACAGCTCACCGACCTAATTACTAGGCGGACATCCTCAGCCTGCTATAACATGTTTCCCCATTCTCGGCCGGCTGTGCGTGCTGAGAAAAGTTAGGGCCTGATAAGGCGTCTTTAGATGCCATCATAATAGAAGATTCAGCTGGTCTGACAGACAGGATCCTAGTTTATCCTAGGTAAGAAATGGAAATGTTTGAAGCTTCAAGTTTCCTTCTAAGGTGAGGGGTTTGTATTTTATTCATCTGTAGATAAGAAGACCTGTGGCAATACCATCTCCTGGTGACCTACCTGAACATAAGACAATCTCCTAAGAGAAAGTATCCACTGGTAAATTATGGAAATACTTGGCAAGGAGTCAGCAATTTCCAACGTTCTGCTCTTGAGAATTTCTTAATCCAAGCTGGGATTTTTAATCGCTTTGAACAACTTGCGCCAAACGCTCTTCTTCCTAAGCACCAATAGAAGGTAACGCCTGAACAGGGACTTGAACCCTGGACCCTCAGATTAAAAGTCTGATGCTCTACCGACTGAGCTATCCAGGCCCTGAAAAAGGTGCCATCGCTCCCAAAAAGCAGTTTGAGGCATCCTTTCCCAACGCTCGTCCATTGTTTGACACATGTGAGGAAACAAAGCACTTGTGAACCTTTTCAAGTGGTGAGGTTGGCCACCAGAATTTTAAACCTTCACACTGGCTGATAACATGTCCCAGTATTTAAGCCGAGATCAATCGAACCGTTAAGATTTTTGTTTAACTGCCATGTTTTCAACATTTCGTTCCCTAACAAGAGGATTCTGACCATCACATCCAGTGAAAGTTGTTACCAGGATCACTCTTCTGAACAGCCCTGCCTCTAAAGTCTTATCTAGGATAAGTGAATGTCTTATATGCCTATGGTATGTGAATAACTTTAAAGAGATCAGCATTATCGACGAAGGTTGGCCTTCTAGACAAGGAGACCACATGACTCATTTTCAAGTCTACTTTATTTACAAACATGGACTAAAGCCATGGACCCTGAGATCAAAAGACCAGTGCGCTATCGACTGAGAAATACAACCAACTCGGTCAAGATTGGTTTGCAGTCGACACTGTTCATTACATTTTCAACAGTTTTGCACACACACTTTTCCAGCATACTTCCCTGATCAAATGGATCGTCCACTCTGGGCCAGACAAAGACATCCGCATCGGCTTTCAGCAATTTATCACTGTATGCTTTCATAGAAAACGGGCACAAGGGAGCTTTCAGTGATGTATTTTCATATATACATATAGATATATTTATATACGTTGAAGTCCAGTGTGTAGTGCAATCTTGGGCATTCGTGGCTCCGTGTAACTCGGAAGATGGAGATTAATACCACCTTTGCCACTGAATGCCCATCATCTGACACAAAGACTGTTGTGAAATAATCCCAAAGATTGTCCCACACTGCTCCATACTCATATGCTTTCCAGTCTATGAGACAAGACTCAGGTTCAAGTTGTCCAAGTTTCACACTTACACACTGAGCTGAGGAGTGCTATTTGATCATGAAAAACCCTCTTGATATCCATGGACGGGGGAATCAGACAGGTTATGCAATCAGCTTTTGCTTTGTCCTTTGCACAAAAAAAGCCCTATCCCAGATTCCAGAAGCCTGGAGCAATAGATGACGCGCGTGACTTGTCCTTGAGAGAAAATGTGTTGCCACATGCACCGCTCGCCATGTAGGACCTCGTGGCGCAACGGTAGCGCGTCTGACTCCAGATCAGAAGGTTGCGTGTTCAAATCACGTCGAGGTCATGAGCTGTCTGTGTGTGGCGGCTGGTGTTGCTGGCTTTTCCGAGAAGGTTCGTGGGCAGAATTTTAAATTACATCCAATCCCTAGGATGACCATGCATGTTTGTGTCAACCTCTTGACAAAAGATGACAGCGCTCAGGTAACAGCTCACCGACCTAATTACTAGGCAGACATCCTCAGCCTGCTATAACATGTTTCCCCATTCTCGGCCGGCTGTGCGTGCTGAGAAAAGTTAGGGCCTGATAAGGCGTCTTTAGATGCCATCATAATAGAAGATTCAGCTGGTCTGACAGACAGGATCCTAGTTTATCCTAGGTAAGAAATGGAAATGTTTGAAGCTTCAAGTTTCCTTCTAAGGTGAGGGGTTTGTATTTTATTCATCTGTAGATAAGAAGACCTGTGGCAATACCATCTCCTGGTGACCTTCCTGAACATAAGACAATCTCCTAAGAGAAAGTATCCACTGGTAAATTATGGAAATACTTGGCAAGGAGTCAGCAATTTCCAACGTTCTGCTCTTGAGAATTTCTTAATCCAAGCTGGGATTTTTAATCGCTTTGAACAACTTGCGCCAAACGCTCTTCTTCCTAAGCACCAATAGAAGGTAACGCCTGAACAGGGACTTGAACCCTGGACCCTCAGATTAAAAGTCTGATGCTCTACCGACTGAGCTATCCAGGCTCTGCAAAAGGTGCCATCGCTCCCAAAAAGCAGTTGGAGGCATCCTTTCCCAACGCTCGTCCATTGTTTGACACATGTGAAGAAACAAAGCACTTGTGAACCCTTTCAAGTGGTGAGGTTGCCCACCAGAATTTTAAACCTTCACACTGGCTGATAACATGTCCCAGTATTTAAGCCGAGATCAATCGAACCGTTAAGATTTTTGTTTAACTGCCATGTTTTCAACATTTCGTTCCCTACCAAGAGGATTCTGACCATCACATCCAGTGAAAGTTGTTACCAGGATCACTCTTCTGAACAGCCCTGCCTCTAAAGTCTTATCTAGGATAAGTGAATGTCTTATATGCCTATGGTATGTGAATAACTTTAAAGAGATCAGCATTATCGACGAAGGTTGGCCTTCTAGACAAGGAGACCACATGACTCATTTTCAAGTCTACTTTATTTACAAACATGGACTAAAGCCATGGACCCTGAGATCAAAAGACCAGTGCGCTATCGACTGAGAAATACAACCAACTCGGTCAAGATTGGTTTGCAGTCGACACTGTTCATTACATTTTCAACAGTTTTGCACACACACTTTTCCAGCATACTTCCCTGATCAAATGGATCGTCCACTCTGGACCAGACAAAGACATCCGCATCGGCTTTCAGCAATTTATCACTGTATGCTTTCATAGAAAATGGGCACAAGGGAGCTTTCAGTGATGTATTTTCATATATACATATAGATATATTTATATACGTTGAAGTCCAGTGTGTAGTGCAATCTTGGGCATTCGTGGCTCCGTGTAACTCGGAAGATGGAGATTAATACCACCTTTGCAACTGAATGCCCATCATCTGACACAAAGACTGTTGTGAAATAATCCCAAAGATTGTCCCACACTGCTCCATACTCATATGCTTTCCAGTCTATGAGACAAGACTCAGGTTCAAGTTGTCCAAGTTTCACACTCACACACTGAGCTGAGGAGTGCTATTTGATCATGAAAAACCCTCTTGATATCCATGGACGGGGGAATCAGACAGGTTATGCAATCAGCTTTTGCTTTGTCCTTTGCACAAAAAAAGCCCTATCCCAGATTCCAGAAGCCTGGAGCAATAGATGACGCGCGTGACTTGTCCTTGAGAGAAAATGTGCTGCCACATGCACCGCTCGCCATGTAGGACCTCGTGGCGCAACGGTAGCGCGTCTGACTCCAGATCAGAAGGTTGCGTGTTCAAATCACGTCGAGGTCATGAGCTGTCTGTGTGTGGCGGCTGGTGTTGCTGGCTTTTCCGAGAAGGTTCGTAGGCAGAATTTTAAATTACATCCAATCCCTAGGATGACCATGCATGTTTGTGTCAACCTCTTGACAAAAGATGACAGCGCTCAGGTAACAGCTCACCGACCTAATTACTAGGCAGACATCCTCAGCCTGCTATAACATGTTTCCCCATTCTCGGCCGGCTGTGCGTGCTGAGAAAAGTTAGGGCCTGATAAGGCGTCTTTAGATGCCATCATAATAGAAGATTCAGCTGGTCTGACAGACAGGATCCTAGTTTATCCTAGGTAAGAAATGGAAATGTTTGAAGCTTCAAGTTTCCTTCTAAGGTGAGGGGTTTGTATTTTATTCATCTGTAGATAAGAAGACCTGTGGCAATACCATCTCCTGGTGACCTACCTGAACATAAGACAATCTCCTAAGAGAAAGTATCCACTGGTAAATTATGGAAATACTTGGCAAGGAGTCAGCAATTTCCAACGTTCTGCTCTTGAGAATTTCTTAATCCAAGCTGGAATTTTTAATCGCTTTGAACAACTTGCGCCAAACGCTCTTCTTCCTAAGCACCAATAGAAGGTAACGCCTGAACAGGGACTTGAACCCTGGACCCTCAGATTAAAAGTCTGATGCTCTACCGACTGAGCTATCCAGGCTCTGCAAAAGGTGCCATCGCTCCCAAAAAGCAGTTGGAGGCATCCTTTCCCAACGCTCGTCCATTGTTTGACACATGTGAAGAAACAAAGCACTTGTGAACCCTTTCAAGTGGTGAGGTTGGCCACCAGAATTTTAAACCTTCACACTGGCTGATAACATGTCCCAGTATTTAAGCCGAGATCAATCGAACCGTTAAGATTTTTGTTTAACTGCCATGTTTTCAACATTTCGTTCCCTAACAAGAGGATTCTGACCATTACATCCAGTGAAAGTTGTTACCAGGATCACTCTTCTGAACAGCCCTGCCTCTAAAGTCTTATCTAGGATAAGTGAATGTCTTATATGCCTATGGTATGTGAATAACTTTAAAGAGATCAGCATTATCGACGAAGGTTGGCCTTCTAGACAAGGAGACCACATGACTCATTTTCAAGTCTACTTTATTTACAAACATGGACTAAAGCCATGGACCCTGAGATCAAAAGACCAGTGCGCTATCGACTGAGAAATACAACCAACTCGGTCAAGATTGGTTTGCAGTCGACACTGTTCATTACATTTTCAACAGTTTTGCACACACACTTTTCCAGCATACTTCCCTGATCAAATGGATCGTCCACTCTGGACCAGACAAAGACATCCGCATCGGCTTTCAGCAATTTATCACTGTATGCTTTCATAGAAAACGGGCACAAGGGAGCTTTCAGTGATGTATTTTCATATATACATATAGATATATTTATATACGTTGAAGTCCAGTGTGTAGTGCAATCTTGGGCATTCGTGGCTCCGTGTAACTCGGAAGATGGAGATTAATACCACCTTTGCCACTGAATGCCCATCATCTGACACAAAGACTGTTGTGAAATAATCCCAAAGATTGTCCCACACTGCTCCATACTCATATGCTTTCCAGTCTATGAGACAAGACTCAGGTTCAAGTTGTCCAAGTTTCACACTCACACACTGAGCTGAGGAGTGCTATTTGATCATGAAAAACCCTCTTGATATCCATGGACGGGGGAATCAGACAGGTTATGCAATCAGCTTTTGCTTTGTCCTTTGCACAAAAAAAAAACCCTATCCCAGATTCCAGAAGCCTGGAGCAATAGATGACGCGCGTGACTTGTCCTTGAGAGAAAATGTGCTGCCACATGCACCGCTCGCCATGTAGGACCTCGTGGCGCAACGGTAGCGCGTCTGACTCCAGATCAGAAGGTTGCGTGTTCAAATCACGTCGAGGTCATGAGCTGTCTGTGTGTGGCGGCTGGTGTTGCTGGCTTTTCCGAGAAGGTTCGTGGGCAGAATTTTAAATTACATCCAATCCCTAGGATGACCATGCATGTTTGTGTCAACCTCTTGACAAAAGATGACAGCGCTCAGGTAACAGCTCACCGACCTAATTACTAGGCAGACATCCTCAGCCTGCTATAACATGTTTCCCCATTCTCGGCCGGCTGTGCGTGCTGAGAAAAGTTAGGGCCTGATAAGGCGTCTTTAGATGCCATCATAATAGAAGATTTAGCTGGTCTGACAGACAGGATCCTAGTTTATCCTAGGTAAGAAATGGAAATGTTTGAAGCTTCAAGTTTCCTTCCAAGGTGAGGGGTTTGTATTTTATTCATCTGTAGATAAGAAGACCTGTGGCAATACCATCTCCTGGTGACCTACCTGAACATAAGACAATCTCCTAAGAGAAAGTATCCACTGGTAAATTATGGAAATACTTGGCAATGAGTCAGCAATTTCCAACGTTCTGCTCTTGAGAATTTTTTAATCCAAGCTGGGATTTTTAATCGCTTTGAACAACTTGCGCCAAACGCTCTTCTTCCTAAGCACCAATAGAAGGTAACGCCTGAACAGGGACTTGAACCCTGGACCCTCAGATTAAAAGTCTGATGCTCTACCGACTGAGCTATCCAGGCCCTGAAAAAGGTGCCATCGCTCCCAAAAAGCAGTTTGAGGCATCCTTTCCCAACGCTCGTCCATTGTTTGACACATGTGAGGAAACAAAGCACTTGTGAACCCTTTCAAGTGGTGAGGTTGGCCACCAGAATTTTAAACCTTCACACTGGCTGATAACATGTCCCAGTATTTAAGCCGAGATCAATCGAACCGTTAAGATTTTTGTTTAACTGCCATGTTTTCAACATTTCGTTCCCTAACAAGAGGATTCTGACCATCACATCCAGTGAAAGTTGTTACCAGGATCACTCTTCTGAACAGCCCTGCCTCTAAAGTCTTATCTAGGATAAGTGAATGTCTTATATGCCTATGGTATGTGAATAACTTTAAAGAGATCAGCATTATCGACGAAGGTTGGCCTTCTAGACAAGGAGACCACATGACTCATTTTCAAGTCTACTTTATTTACAAACATGGACTAAAGCCATGGACCCTGAGATCAAAAGACCAGTGCGCTATCGACTGAGAAATACAACCAACTCGGTCAAGATTGGTTTGCAGTCGACACTGTTCATTACATTTTCAACAGTTTTGCACACACACTTTTCCAGCATACTTCCCTGATCAAATGGATCGTCCACTCTGGACCAGACAAAGACATCCGCATCGGCTTTCAGCAATTTATCACTGTATGCTTTCATAGAAAACGGGCACAAGGGAGCTTTCAGTGATGTATTTTCATATATACATATAGATATATTTATATACGTTGAAGTCCAGTGTGTAGTGCAATCTTGGGCATTCGTGGCTCCGTGTAACTCGGAAGATGGAGATTAATACCACCTTTGCCACTGAATGCCCATCATCTGACACAAAGACTGTTGTGAAATAATCCCAAAGATTGTCCCACACTGCTCCATACTCATATGCTT
Source organism: Clarias gariepinus (assembly GCF_024256425.1). Taxonomy (NCBI): domain Eukaryota; kingdom Metazoa; phylum Chordata; class Actinopteri; order Siluriformes; family Clariidae; genus Clarias; species Clarias gariepinus. The sequence continues at coordinate 1,525,755 of NC_071104.1, forward strand.
TCCAGTCTATGAGACAAGACTCAGGTTCAAGTTGTCCAAGTTTCACACTCACACACTGAGCTGAGGAGTGCTATTTGATCATGAAAAACCCTCTTGATATCCATGGACGGGGGAATCAGACAGGTTATGCAATCAGCTTTTGCTTTGTCCTTTGCACAAAAAAAGCCCTATCCCCGATTCCAGAAGCCTGGAGCAATAGATGACGCGCGTGACTTGTCCTTGAGAGAAAATGTGTTGCCACATGCACCGCTCGCCATGTAGGACCTCGTGGCGCAACGGTAGCGCGTCTGACTCCAGATCAGAAGGTTTGTAACACTTGGATTTAATTAAACCACTAGTTACTTTGCTACGGGGTCGAGAATCAAAATACGGGTTTTTAAACTGCACTTCCGGTATTGCGCAATCCAGACAGGACAAGTAAAGACGCGACACAATAACTATGTATAAACCAAAACAAAGTGTATTAAACCCAACAAACCAACAAACAAACAAACAAGGTGCACCAAAACCAATATATACAAAATATATACAAATAGAAACAATGTGTATGGTGTATGCGGGTGTGTGAGTGCGTGTATGATTGTCCAGAGTTAATGATATTGCAGTGTGTGAAATGATGCACGGGAGAGATTGGCTCGGCCTCACCGGTATCGATGACAAATCCGGGAGCTCGAGCAACGGAACGAGAGGTGAATTGTGAGTGTCTATGAGGAATAATCCAACCGGGGAAAAGTACTCCTTTAGAATCATCAACCAAACTCTCTCTCAAAATAAACAGCGCGCTGGGTAAATCTCTCCGTGTTGAGCCACTTGCCGGTTCCGGCTTTATACCGGCACACGTGACCCGACGCCGCTTCCGGGTTCCCTCGTGCTGCGATCGCGCATGCTCGCGAGAGCTTACCGAGTGACCAACACAGTCAATGGGGACAAATAAAACCAGATCGGGCAAATTTACAAGCACAGGTGAGCCGCATTAGCTCCTTAATCCATTTCCCTGTTTGTTTAAAATGCCCTTTTATGTGGCTGCGCTACATAGACCCCCCCCCAAGCCTCCGGCGTCTGAGGAGAACGTCCGTAAAAGCGCTTTAGATTAACCACGTTCACTGTATCAGTTTTTTGTGGATTGCCCCAAGACACTGTGTAATTGATTGGTCCCTTTTTGTTTTTTATTTCTGCTGGTCCCTCCCACTTGGGCGCTAGCTTGGCAGAAAATCTTTTCGCTGCGGAGGAGAGTGGGTGAGTTTTTATCCAAACTAGATCTCCCGGTTTAAAGTGCGCATCTTTTCTCCGGGCATTGTAGTATCTAGCTTGTTTGGATTGTTGTTGTTTCACTCTTTGTCTCACCTCCTCCGTGATAAGTCGTTGTCGGTCCAGTAATGAGTAGGCTGTGTGATCCGGTGTTGGAGGGTGGTTCATGAGCCTTTCGAGTGGCCCTTTTAGTTGCCGACCCAGTGTGAGTTCTGCAGGCGTCTTTCCAGTAGTTTCCTGTTGGGCTGTATTGATGGCGAATCTGAGCTCTGGTAACCATTGGTCCCAGTTTTGGTGATGGTCCCCGACGTATGAAGCGATCATTGTCTTCAGGGTTCGGTTAACTCGTTCCGTCAGGTTCGTTTGTGGGTGGTAGCTTGTAGTTAGCTTTTGGACGCTTCCCCAGGTTTGGCAGAGGTGTGCCAGCAGCTGAGACGTAAACTGTGGTCCTCGATCGGAAACTAGATATTTGGGGACTCCCCATCTAGTAAAGATTTCCTCTCTTAGCACTTTCACCAGTTTTGGCGTCTTTACATCCCTGAGGGGAAACATCTCCACCCATTTGGTAAAATAATCTACCACCACCAGCAGATATTCATTTTGCCTTTTACTTCGGGGAAAAGGACCCATGATGTCCAATCCCACGGTGTGTCCTGGCTCTGGAACCTCCGTGCTCTGTAGTAGCCCACTAGGTCTAGTGTTTTCTGTTTTATACTGTTGACAGACGCTGCAAGTTCTCACATAGTGCCAGACGTCTTTCCGCACCGTAGGCCACCATGCCACATCTAGTAACCTCAGCAGGGTTTTTAGTTGCCCCAGGTGTCCTCCCAAGGGATTGTCATGATAGTAATGTAAAAAGTTTTTTATTAATGACTGGGGGACAACTAGTTGAAATTTTTCTCCGTGTCTTACCGGTACCCGGCGATATAACGCCCCTTGGTGATGTTCGAACGAGACCCTCTGCTCCCTTGTGCTTCGTGGCTGGTCATTAGAGAGCAGCTTCGTGATGGTGGGGTCCTCATGTTGGGCTTGAGTTATTTCGCACAGGTCGTTTGGTAAGTCGGATGAACATTTAGAGGTTGTGATGGCGAGACATGGAGCGGTGCCCACTTCCAACGGCGGGGGCGCCCGGGATAGCGCATCTGGTCCCAGATTTAAGCAGCCTTTTCTATGATGTACTGTAAAAACGAACTGTTGTAGGCGTAACGTCCATCGGGTGAGACGAGAGCTGGTTTTCGGGCAGTTGAAGGCCCATGACAGGGCGGCATGGTCGGTAAAGACCTCGAAAGCACGACCTTCTAGATAGTGCCTCCATTTTTCTACAGCCCAGACCACGGCCAAACACTCCTTTTCTGATGTGGAGTAATTCTGCTCAGCTCCTCTCAACATTCGTGAGGCGTAAGCTACTGCTCGTTCTCCTTCTGCTGCAGTTTGGGTGAGGATGGCTCCCAGGCCCACTTCGCTGGCGTCGGTGTGCAATTGGAATGGCAGATTTAGGTTCGGTTGTATTAGTACTGGGGGGTTTTGAAGTGCATGTTTGATGACATCCATACTGTTCTGGCATTCTTCGGTCCACTCCCATTTTACTCCCTTCCTTTTTAAATTATTTAATGGAGCTGTTATGTCTGCGAAGTGGGGAATGAACTTGTGATACCAGCCCGCGAGACCCAGAAAACGTTGAAGAGATTTTAAGTCTTGTGGAGGAGGATATTCTGCCACCGCCTTGGTTTTCTCCGGGTCTAACTGCACACCTCCTTCAGAGATGACATGACCGAGGAACTTCAGCCGCCTTTTGAAGAAATGACACTTCTTCATGTTGAGGGAGAGATTGGCTTGGGTGAGTCTGGAAAATACTGCGTTGAGATGCATTCTATGTTGTTCTAGTGATTGTGAGTAAATAATAATGTCATCTATATAGACGAAGCAATACTTTCCTCTTAGATCTGCCAAGACTTTCTCCATCAGTCGTTGGAACGTTGCAGCTGCGTTTCTGAGTCCGTAGGGCATGGACCGGAATTGAAACAGACCTTTGGTAGTGATGAAGGCGGTCTTCTCACAGCTGTCTCTCTCCATCTCCACCTGCCAGTAACCGGATTGCAGATCCAATGTTGAGAACCAGGAGGCGCCATCCAGTGATTCGATGATGTCATGTATTAAAGGCATTGGATATGCATCAGGTTTGGTTTTGCTGTTCAATTTTCTAAAATCCACACAGAAACGGTAAGTCCCATCGGGTTTAGGTACTAAAACAACAGGTGACGACCATGACGAACATGAAGGTTCGATGATGTTGTCCTTCAGCACCTGGTCGACTTGATCTTCTATAATCTTTTTCTTTAAGGGTGATACTCTGTATGCTCTGGATCTAAATGGGGTGTCGTCAGATAAAGTGATTCTGTGTCTCTCTAATGCTGTTTTGCCCAAGATGTTGGAGGTGGTGCGGGGCCAAGCGGCCATTAGTTTCAGCAGCTCCTCTTCGTTGTCGGTGTCCCATGATGTCACCCTTTTTAAGTTTTCCTCCGCACATAGGAGATCATCAGGAGTCACAGGTAAGGCTAGATACAGGTTAGCAGTAGCCGGGAGATGAGGGTGTCTCCATTGAGCAGACTTAGATGGCGCAGAGTGGGGTTGGGACATTATGAAGGGATGATAAGTGACTCCCTCCTTTGTTTTCAGCCCGTACTCCCCGCGTGCGACGTCCAAGGTGGCTCCTGTGGCTTTTAAGAAGTCCAGCCCCACGATCAGAGGGAAAGCCAGGTGAGAGTTGCTCATGACGTAAGTGTCTAGCTCACAGTCGATCGTGTGCCAGTTGTAACGCAGCCTTCTCTGGGTTTGCGCCTGGTGTGTTTTTCCATCAGCCATAACAAACTTCTGAGGAGAAGGAACATCACACCTGACTTCCTGTTCGCAGAGCTGCTTCCATAGATGTTCCCTCATCAGCGTGTAGGAGCTTCCTGTATCGACCACAGCATTCACCTTCCTTCCTTGCACTGTTACTGGAACCAGGAGAAGCGAAGGAGTTGCCAGAGGTTGAGCAATGGAGAGTCCCGCTGCGTGCTTTGAAGGAACTCGCTCACCTGCCTTCTTATGACTCTTTTCCTTGTTGTGCTGGGAGTCCACCTTCTGCCAATAGTCTTTGGAGCTCTTGCAGTCTTTTTCCACCCTAGAACCTATCTTCACCAGCTGTTCCACGGTGTTCACTGTTCCTCTCATACATCCTGCCACTCTTGGGTTGATGTTATTCAGGATTCGCCCCACTAGTTCTTCCTCTGAGATATCAGGCTTCCACTTCATACAGAGGGCGCGGTAGTCATAGGCGAAGTCTCTAAGGCGTTGACTGGGCTGCTGTACCAGAGACCTTAAGTTTTCTTCCACTTCTGTGAGGTAGTCATCAGGTAAGAAAGCCGCCATAAATGCCTGTTTAAAAGACTTCCAGTCCTTCACCTTGCCTTTCTCTGCCTTCCACCAGCTCAGAGCAGGTCCTCGTAGCACCGTGCTGAGGGTTCCTAGCAGTTCTGGGCTGGGCAGTGGTCTGATCTCCAGATAGTTTTCACACTGTTCAATGAAGTTAAGAACATCCGCTGTCTCTGAAGCGTCGCCAAAGGCTGGAAACTCCAGGCGGATGGGTGGTCGGCCATAAAAGGAAGAAGAAGAGGGTGAAACTGAGGAGGAAAGCTGAGCAGAAGCGTGTGGTTGGACACAAGGAGGAATGTCATATGTTTCATGACTGCTTATGTGCTTTACCTTTGCCGTAGATGCTGTGATTGCAGTGCTGGGAGAATGTAGAACAGGAGATTGGGGGGATGCAGGGGTGTAGGCCTTTAACCTTTGGATGGTGGGCGTACTTGTGAGCCGTAGTTTTTTCATCTGGTTTTCCCAGATTACGTCACGTCGCAGAAAACAGTCAGTGACAGCTCTTTCCAGTTTCTCCAGGGCCTCTTGGCAGTAGCGCTCCAGCCCTTCTAAGCTAGCGTCCACTGCGTCCCGAAAACTGGTTTCCCTGTTCAAACTGCTGTTTACGGATTGTCTAAAATCCTGCTCCAACGTGTTCACTTTGTCAGTAAGCGCCCCCATATCCTCCTTGCATTGATTCAGTTCAGTTTGCAATGTATGCACAACATTAATATCAGACACAACATCATCATCATCATCATCATCATGTCTGTCAGATATATATAGTGAACTAATCAATGAGGTTATTTCAGCTGTAGGGTTACGGCGTGTAACAAATGCATCATCTACCTCCTCCAGCACATTATTAGCTACAGCAAGGTCGGCCTGCACGGCACCACTAGCATTAGCATTAGCAATGTTAGCATCCATTTTGTTCTGCCAAGACACACAAAACCGGAAAATACCCGAAAATACCGATTCCCCGTACGTACGGGCCACCACTATGTAACACTTGGATTTAATTAAACCACTAGTTACTTTGCTACGGGGTCGAGAATCAAAATACGGGTTTTTAAACTGCACTTCCGGTATTGCGCAATCCAGACAGGACAAGTAAAGACGCGACACAATAACTATGTATAAACCAAAACAAAGTGTATTAAACCCAACAAACCAACAAACAAACAAACAAGGTGCACCAAAACCAATATATACAAAATATATACAAATAGAAACAATGTGTATGGTGTATGCGGGTGTGTGAGTGCGTGTATGATTGTCCAGAGTTAATGATATTGCAGTGTGTGAAATGATGCACGGGAGAGATTGGCTCGGCCTCACCGGTATCGATGACAAATCCGGGAGCTCGAGCAACGGAACGAGAGGTGAATTGTGAGTGTCTATGAGGAATAATCCAACCGGGGAAAAGTACTCCTTTAGAATCATCAACCAAACTCTCTCTCAAAATAAACAGCGCGCTGGGTAAATCTCTCCGTGTTGAGCCACTTGCCGGTTCCGGCTTTATACCGGCACACGTGACCCGACGCCGCTTCCGGGTTCCCTCGCGCTGCGATCGCGCATGCTCGCGAGAGCTTACCGAGTGACCAACACAGTCAATGGGGACAAATAAAACCAGATCGGGCAAATTTACAAGCACAGGTGAGCCGCATTAGCTCCTTAATCCATTTCCCTGTTTGTTTAAAATGCCCTTTTATGTGGCTGCGCTACAGGTTGCGTGTTCAAATCACGTCGAGGTCATGAGCTGTCTGTGTGTGGCGGCTGGTGTTGCTGGCTTTTCCGAGAAGGTTCGTGGGCAGAATTTTAAATTACATCCAATCCCTAGGATGACCATGCATGTTTGTGTCAACCTCTTGACAAAAGATGACAGCGCTCAGGTAACAGCTCACCGACCTAATTACTAGGCGGACATCCTCAGCCTGCTATAACATGTTTCCCCATTCTCGGCCGGCTGTGCGTGCTGAGAAAAGTTAGGGCCTGATAAGGCGTCTTTAGATGCCATCATAATAGAAGATTTAGCTGGTCTGACAGACAGGATCCTAGTTTATCCTAGGTAAGAAATGGAAATGTTTGAAGCTTCAAGTTTCCTTCCAAGGTGAGGGGTTTGTATTTTATTCATCTGTAGATAAGAAGACCTGTGGCAATACCATCTCCTGGTGACCTACCTGAACATAAGACAATCTCCTAAGAGAAAGTATCCACTGGTAAATTATGGAAATACTTGGCAAGGAGTCAGCAATTTCCAACGTTCTGCTCTTGAGAATTTCTTAATCCAAGCTGGGATTTTTAATCGCTTTGAACAACTTGCGCCAAACGCTCTTCTTCCTAAGCACCAATAGAAGGTAACGCCTGAACAGGGACTTGAACCCTGGACCCTCAGATTAAAAGTCTGATGCTCTACCGACTGAGCTATCCAGGCCCTGAAAAAGGTGCCATCGCTCCCAAAAAGCAGTTTGAGGCATCCTTTCCCAACGCTCGTCCATTGTTTGACACATGTGAAGAAACAAAGCACTTGTGAACCCTTTCAAGTGGTGAGGTTGGCCACCAGAATTTTAAACCTTCACACTGGCTGATAACATGTCCCAGTATTTAAGCCGAGATCAATCGAACCGTTAAGATTTTTGTTTAACTGCCATGTTTTCAACATTTCGTTCCCTAACAAGAGGATTCTGACCATCACATCCAGTGAAAGTTGTTACCAGGATCACTCTTCTGAACAGCCCTGCCTCTAAAGTCTTATCTAGGATAAGTGAATGTCTTATATGCCTATGGTATGTGAATAACTTTAAAGAGATCAGCATTATCGACGAAGGTTGGCCTTCTAGACAAGGAGACCACATGACTCATTTTCAAGTCTACTTTATTTACAAACATGGACTAAAGCCATGGACCCTGAGATCAAAAGACCAGTGCGCTATCGACTGAGAAATACAACCAACTCGGTCAAGATTGGTTTGCAGTCGACACTGTTCATTACATTTTCAACAGTTTTGCACACACACTTTTCCAGCATACTTCCCTGATCAAATGGATCGTCCACTCTGGGCCAGACAAAGACATCCGCATCGGCTTTCAGCAATTTATCACTGTATGCTTTCATAGAAAACGGGCACAAGGGAGCTTTCAGTGATGTATTTTCATATATACATATAGATATATTTATATACGTTGAAGTCCAGTGTGTAGTGCAATCTTGGGCATTCGTGGCTCCGTGTAACTCGGAAGATGGAGATTAATACCACCTTTGCCACTGAATGCCCATCATCTGACACAAAGACTGTTGTGAAATAATCCCAAAGATTGTCCCACACTGCTCCATACTCATATGCTTTCCAGTCTATGAGACAAGACTCAGGTTCAAGTTGTCCAAGTTTCACACTCACACACTGAGCTGAGGAGTGCTATTTGATCATGAAAAACCCTCTTGATATCCATGGACGGGGGAATCAGACAGGTTATGCAATCAGCTTTTGCTTTGTCCTTTGCACAAAAAAAAACCCCTATCCCAGATTCCAGAAGCCTGGAGCAATAGATGACGCGCGTGACTTGTCCTTGAGAGAAAATGTGCTGCCACATGCACCTCTCGCCATGTAGGACCTCGTGGCGCAACGGTAGCGCGTCTGACTCCAGATCAGAAGGTTGCGTGTTCAAATCACGTCGAGGTCATGAGCTGTCTGTGTGTGGCGGCTGGGGTTGCTGGCTTTTCCGAGAAGGTTCGTGGGCAGAATTTTTAATTACATCCAATCCCTAGGATGACCATGCATGTTTGTGTAAACCTCTTGACAAAAGATGACAGCGCTCAGGTAACAGCTCACCGACCTAATTACTAGGCAGACATCCTCAGCCTGCTATAACATGTTTCCCCATTCTCGGCCGGCTGTGCGTGCTGAGAAAAGTTAGGGCCTGATAAGGCGTCTTTAGATGCCATCATAATAGAAGATTTAGCTGGTCTGACAGACAGGATCCTAGTTTATCCTAGGTAAGAAATGGAAATGTTTGAAGCTTCAAGTTTCCTTCCAAGGTGAGGGGTTTGTATTTTATTCATCTGTAGATAAGAAGACCTGTGGCAATACCATCTCCTGGTGACCTACCTGAACATAAGACAATCTCCTAAGAGAAAGTATCCACTGGTAAATTATGGAAATACTTGGCAATGAGTCAGCAATTTCCAACGTTCTGCTCTTGAGAATTTTTTAATCCAAGCTGGGATTTTTAATCGCTTTGAACAACTTGCGCCAAACGCTCTTCTTCCTAAGCACCAATAGAAGGTAACGCCTGAACAGGGACTTGAACCCTGGACCCTCAGATTAAAAGTCTGATGCTCTACCGACTGAGCTATCCAGGCCCTGAAAAAGGTGCCATCGCTCCCAAAAAGCAGTTTGAGGCATCCTTTCCCAACGCTCGTCCATTGTTTGACACATGTGAGGAAACAAAGCACTTGTGAACCCTTTCAAGTGGTGAGGTTGGCCACCAGAATTTTAAACCTTCACACTGGCTGATAACATGTCCCAGTATTTAAGCCGAGATCAATCGAACCGTTAAGATTTTTGTTTAACTGCCATGTTTTCAACATTTCGTTCCCTAACAAGAGGATTCTGACCATCACATCCAGTGAAAGTTGTTACCAGGATCACTCTTCTGAACAGCCCTGCCTCTAAAGTCTTATCTAGGATAAGTGAATGTCTTATATGCCTATGGTATGTGAATAACTTTAAAGAGATCAGCATTATCGACGAAGGTTGGCCTTCTAGACAAGGAGACCACATGACTCATTTTCAAGTCTACTTTATTTACAAACATGGACTAAAGCCATGGACCCTGAGATCAAAAGACCAGTGCGCTATCGACTGAGAAATACAACCAACTCGGTCAAGATTGGTTTGCAGTCGACACTGTTCATTACATTTTCAACAGTTTTGCACACACACTTTTCCAGCATACTTCCCTGATCAAATGGATCGTCCACTCTGGACCAGACAAAGACATCCGCATCGGCTTTCAGCAATTTATCACTGTATGCTTTCATAGAAAACGGGCACAAGGGAGCTTTCAGTGATGTATTTTCATATATACATATAGATATATTTATATACGTTGAAGTCCAGTGTGTAGTGCAATCTTGGGCATTCGTGGCTCCGTGTAACTCGGAAGATGGAGATTAATACCACCTTTGCCACTGAATGCCCATCATCTGACACAAAGACTGTTGTGAAATAATCCCAAAGATTGTCCCACACTGCTCCATACTCATATGCTTTCCAGTCTATGAGACAAGACTCAGGTTCAAGTTGTCCAAGTTTCACACTCACACACTGAGCTGAGGAGTGCTATTTGATCATGAAAAACCCTCTTGATATCCATGGACGGGGGAATCAGACAGGTTATGCAATCAGCTTTTGCTTTGTCCTTTGCACAAAAAAAGCCCTATCCCCGATTCCAGAAGCCTGGAGCAATAGATGACGCGCGTGACTTGTCCTTGAGAGAAAATGTGTTGCCACATGCACCGCTCGCCATGTAGGACCTCGTGGCGCAACGGTAGCGCGTCTGACTCCAGATCAGAAGGTTGCGTGTTCAAATCACGTCGAGGTCATGAGCTGTCTGTGTGTGGCGGCTGGTGTTGCTGGCTTTTCCGAGAAGGTTCGTGGGCAGAATTTTAAATTACATCCAATCCCTAGGATGACCATGCATGTTTGTGTCAACCTCTTGACAAAAGATGACAGCGCTCAGGTAACAGCTCACCGACCTAATTACTAGGCGGACATCCTCAGCCTGCTATAACATGTTTCCCCATTCTCGGCCGGCTGTGCGTGCTGAGAAAAGTTAGGGCCTGATAAGGCGTCTTTAGATGCCATCATAATAGAAGATTTAGCTGGTCTGACAGACAGGATCCTAGTTTATCCTAGGTAAGAAATGGAAATGTTTGAAGCTTCAAGTTTCCTTCCAAGGTGAGGGGTTTGTATTTTATTCATCTGTAGATAAGAAGACCTGTGGCAATACCATCTCCTGGTGACCTACCTGAACATAAGACAATCTCCTAAGAGAAAGTATCCACTGGTAAATTATGGAAATACTTGGCAAGGAGTCAGCAATTTCCAACGTTCTGCTCTTGAGAATTTTTTAATCCAAGCTGGGATTTTTAATCGCTTTGAACAACTTGCGCCAAACGCTCTTCTTCCTAAGCACCAATAGAAGGTAACGCCTGAACAGGGACTTGAACCCTGGACCCTCAGATTAAAAGTCTGATGCTCTACCGACTGAGCTATCCAGGCCCTGAAAAAGGTGCCATCGCTCCCAAAAAGCAGTTTGAGGCATCCTTTCCCAACGCTCGTCCATTGTTTGACACATGTGAGGAAACAAAGCACTTGTGAACCCTTTCAAGTGGTGAGGTTGGCCACCAGAATTTTAAACCTTCACACTGGCTGATAACATGTCCCAGTATTTAAGCCGAGATCAATCGAACCGTTAAGATTTTTGTTTAACTGCCATGTTTTCAACATTTCGTTCCCTAACAAGAGGATTCTGACCATCACATCCAGTGAAAGTTGTTACCAGGATCACTCTTCTGAACAGCCCTGCCTCTAAAGTCTTATCTAGGATAAGTGAATGTCTTATATGCCTATGGTATGTGAATAACTTTAAAGAGATCAGCATTATCGACGAAGGTTGGCCTTCTAGACAAGGAGACCACATGACTCATTTTCAAGTCTACTTTATTTACAAACATGGACTAAAGCCATGGACCCTGAGATCAAAAGACCAGTGCGCTATCGACTGAGAAATACAACCAACTCGGTCAAGATTGGTTTGCAGTCGACACTGTTCATTACATTTTCAACAGTTTTGCACACACACTTTTCCAGCATACTTCCCTGATCAAATGGATCGTCCACTCTGGACCAGACAAAGACATCCGCATCGGCTTTCAGCAATTTATCACTGTATGCTTTCATAGAAAACGGGCACAAGGGAGCTTTCAGTGATGTATTTTCATATATACATATAGATATATTTATATACGTTGAAGTCCAGTGTGTAGTGCAATCTTGGGCATTCGTGGCTCCGTGTAACTCGGAAGATGGAGATTAATACCACCTTTGCCACTGAATGCCCATCATCTGACACAAAGACTGTTGTGAAATAATCCCAAAGATTGTCCCACACTGCTCCATACTCATATGCTTTCCAGTCTATGAGACAAGACTCAGGTTCAAGTTGTCCAAGTTTCACACTCACACACTGAGCTGAGGAGTGCTATTTGATCATGAAAAACCCTCTTGATATCCATGGACGGGGGAATCAGACAGGTTATGCAATCAGCTTTTGCTTTGTCCTTTGCACAAAAAAAGCCCTATCCCCGATTCCAGAAGCCTGGAGCAATAGATGACGCGCGTGACTTGTCCTTGAGAGAAAATGTGTTGCCACATGCACCGCTCGCCATGTAGGACCTCGTGGCGCAACGGTAGCGCGTCTGACTCCAGATCAGAAGGTTGCGTGTTCAAATCACGTCGAGGTCATGAGCTGTCTGTGTGTGGCGGCTGGTGTTGCTGGCTTTTCCGAGAAGGTTCGTGGGCAGAATTTTAAATTACATCCAATCCCTAGGATGACCATGCATGTTTGTGTCAACCTCTTGACAAAAGATGACAGCGCTCAGGTAACAGCTCACCGACCTAATTACTAGGCGGACATCCTCAGCCTGCTATAACATGTTTCCCCATTCTCGGCCGGCTGTGCGTGCTGAGAAAAGTTAGGGCCTGATAAGGCGTCTTTAGATGCCATCATAATAGAAGATTTAGCTGGTCTGACAGACAGGATCCTAGTTTATCCTAGGTAAGAAATGGAAATGTTTGAAGCTTCAAGTTTCCTTCCAAGGTGAGGGGTTTGTATTTTATTCATCTGTAGATAAGAAGACCTGTGGCAATACCATCTCCTGGTGACCTACCTGAACATAAGACAATCTCCTAAGAGAAAGTATCCACTGGTAAATTATGGAAATACTTGGCAAGGAGTCAGCAATTTCCAACGTTCTGCTCTTGAGAATTTTTTAATCCAAGCTGGGATTTTTAATCGCTTTGAACAACTTGCGCCAAACGCTCTTCTTCCTAAGCACCAATAGAAGGTAACGCCTGAACAGGGACTTGAACCCTGGACCCTCAGATTAAAAGTCTGATGCTCTACCGACTGAGCTATCCAGGCCCTGAAAAAGGTGCCATCGCTCCCAAAAAGCAGTTTGAGGCATCCTTTCCCAACGCTCGTCCATTGTTTGACACATGTGAGGAAACAAAGCACTTGTGAACCCTTTCAAGTGGTGAGGTTGGCCACCAGAATTTTAAACCTTCACACTGGCTGATAACATGTCCCAGTATTTAAGCCGAGATCAATCGAACCGTTAAGATTTTTGTTTAACTGCCATGTTTTCAACATTTCGTTCCCTAACAAGAGGATTCTGACCATCACATCCAGTGAAAGTTGTTACCAGGATCACTCTTCTGAACAGCCCTGCCTCTAAAGTCTTATCTAGGATAAGTGAATGTCTTATATGCCTATGGTATGTGAATAACTTTAAAGAGATCAGCATTATCGACGAAGGTTGGCCTTCTAGACAAGGAGACCACATGACTCATTTTCAAGTCTACTTTATTTACAAACATGGACTAAAGCCATGGACCCTGAGATCAAAAGACCAGTGCGCTATCGACTGAGAAATACAACCAACTCGGTCAAGATTGGTTTGCAGTCGACACTGTTCATTACATTTTCAACAGTTTTGCACACACACTTTTCCAGCATACTTCCCTGATCAAATGGATCGTCCACTCTGGACCAGACAAAGACATCCGCATCGGCTTTCAGCAATTTATCACTGTATGCTTTCATAGAAAACGGGCACAAGGGAGCTTTCAGTGATGTATTTTCATATATACATATAGATATATTTATATACGTTGAAGTCCAGTGTGTAGTGCAATCTTGGGCATTCGTGGCTCCGTGTAACTCGGAAGATGGAGATTAATACCACCTTTGCCACTGAATGCCCATCATCTGACACAAAGACTGTTGTGAAATAATCCCAAAGATTGTCCCACACTGCTCCATACTCATATGCTTTCCAGTCTATGAGACAAGACTCAGGTTCAAGTTGTCCAAGTTTCACACTCACACACTGAGCTGAGGAGTGCTATTTGATCATGAAAAACCCTCTTGATATCCATGGACGGGGGAATCAGACAGGTTATGCAATCAGCTTTTGCTTTGTCCTTTGCACAAAAAAAGCCCTATCCCCGATTCCAGAAGCCTGGAGCAATAGATGACGCGCGTGACTTGTCCTTGAGAGAAAATGTGTTGCCACATGCACCGCTCGCCATGTAGGACCTCGTGGCGCAACGGTAGCGCGTCTGACTCCAGATCAGAAGGTTGCGTGTTCAAATCACGTCGAGGTCATGAGCTGTCTGTGTGTGGCGGCTGGTGTTGCTGGCTTTTCCGAGAAGGTTCGTGGGCAGAATTTTAAATTACATCCAATCCCTAGGATGACCATGCATGTTTGTGTCAACCTCTTGACAAAAGATGACAGCGCTCAGGTAACAGCTCACCGACCTAATTACTAGGCGGACATCCTCAGCCTGCTATAACATGTTTCCCCATTCTCGGCCGGCTGTGCGTGCTGAGAAAAGTTAGGGCCTGATAAGGCGTCTTTAGATGCCATCATAATAGAAGATTTAGCTGGTCTGACAGACAGGATCCTAGTTTATCCTAGGTAAGAAATGGAAATGTTTGAAGCTTCAAGTTTCCTTCCAAGGTGAGGGGTTTGTATTTTATTCATCTGTAGATAAGAAGACCTGTGGCAATACCATCTCCTGGTGACCTACCTGAACATAAGACAATCTCCTAAGAGAAAGTATCCACTGGTAAATTATGGAAATACTTGGCAAGGAGTCAGCAATTTCCAACGTTCTGCTCTTGAGAATTTTTTAATCCAAGCTGGGATTTTTAATCGCTTTGAACAACTTGCGCCAAACGCTCTTCTTCCTAAGCACCAATAGAAGGTAACGCCTGAACAGGGACTTGAACCCTGGACCCTCAGATTAAAAGTCTGATGCTCTACCGACTGAGCTATCCAGGCCCTGAAAAAGGTGCCATCGCTCCCAAAAAGCAGTTTGAGGCATCCTTTCCCAACGCTCGTCCATTGTTTGACACATGTGAGGAAACAAAGCACTTGTGAACCCTTTCAAGTGGTGAGGTTGGCCACCAGAATTTTAAACCTTCACACTGGCTGATAACATGTCCCAGTATTTAAGCCGAGATCAATCGAACCGTTAAGATTTTTGTTTAACTGCCATGTTTTCAACATTTCGTTCCCTAACAAGAGGATTCTGACCATCACATCCAGTGAAAGTTGTTACCAGGATCACTCTTCTGAACAGCCCTGCCTCTAAAGTCTTATCTAGGATAAGTGAATGTCTTATATGCCTATGGTATGTGAATAACTTTAAAGAGATCAGCATTATCGACGAAGGTTGGCCTTCTAGACAAGGAGACCACATGACTCATTTTCAAGTCTACTTTATTTACAAACATGGACTAAAGCCATGGACCCTGAGATCAAAAGACCAGTGCGCTATCGACTGAGAAATACAACCAACTCGGTCAAGATTGGTTTGCAGTCGACACTGTTCATTACATTTTCAACAGTTTTGCACACACACTTTTCCAGCATACTTCCCTGATCAAATGGATCGTCCACTCTGGACCAGACAAAGACATCCGCATCGGCTTTCAGCAATTTATCACTGTATGCTTTCATAGAAAACGGGCACAAGGGAGCTTTCAGTGATGTATTTTCATATATACATATAGATATATTTATATACGTTGAAGTCCAGTGTGTAGTGCAATCTTGGGCATTCGTGGCTCCGTGTAACTCGGAAGATGGAGATTAATACCACCTTTGCCACTGAATGCCCATCATCTGACACAAAGACTGTTGTGAAATAATCCCAAAGAATGTCCCACACTGCTCCATACTCATATGCTTTCCAGTCTATGAGACAAGACTCAGGTCCAAGTTGTCCAAGCTTCACACTCACACACTGAGCTGAGGAGTGCTATTTGATCATGAAAAACCCTCTTGATATCCATGGACGGGGGAATCAGACAGGTTATGCAATCAGCTTTTGCTTTGTCCTTTGCACAAAAAAAAAACCCTATCCCAGATTCCAGAAGCCTGGAGCAATAGATGACGCGCGTGACTTGTCCTTGAGAGAAAATGTGCTGCCACATGCACCGCTCGCCATGTAGGACCTCGTGGCGCAACGGTAGCGCGTCTGACTCCAGATCAGAAGGTTGCGTGGTCAAATCACGTCGTAGTCATGAGCTGTCTGTGTGTGGCGGCTGGTGTTGCTGTCTTTTCCGAGAAGGTTCGTGGGCAGAATTTTAAATTACATCCAATCCCTAGGATGACCATGCATGTTTGTGTCAACCTCTTGACAAAAGATGACAGCGCTCAGGTAACAGCTCACCGACCTAATTACTAGGCGGACATCCTCAGCCTGCTATAACATGTTTCCCCATTCTCGGCCGGCTGTGCGTGCTGAGAAAAGTTAGGGCCTGATAAGGCGTCTTTAGATGCCATCATAATAGAAGATTTAGCTGGTCTGACAGACAGGATCCTAGTTTATCCTAGGTAAGAAATGGAAATGTTTGAAGCTTCAAGTTTCCTTCCAAGGTGAGGGGTTTGTATTTTATTCATCTGTAGATAAGAAGACCTGTGGCAATACCATCTCCTGGTGACCTACCTGAACATAAGACAATCTCCTAAGAGAAAGTATCCACTGGTAAATTATGGAAATACTTGGCAATGAGTCAGCAATTTCCAACGTTCTGCTCTTGAGAATTTTTTAATCCAAGCTGGGATTTTTAATCGCTTTGAACAACTTGCGCCAAACGCTCTTCTTCCTAAGCACCAATAGAAGGTAACGCCTGAACAGGGACTTGAACCCTGGACCCTCAGATTAAAAGTCTGATGCTCTACCGACTGAGCTATCCAGGCCCTGAAAAAGGTGCCATCGCTCCCAAAAAGCAGTTTGAGGCATCCTTTCCCAACGCTCGTCCATTGTTTGACACATGTGAGGAAACAAAGCACTTGTGAACCCTTTCAAGTGGTGAGGTTGGCCACCAGAATTTTAAACCTTCACACTGGCTGATAACATGTCCCAGTATTTAAGCCGAGATCAATCGAACCGTTAAGATTTTTGTTTAACTGCCATGTTTTCAACATTTCGTTCCCTAACAAGAGGATTCTGACCATCACATCCAGTGAAAGTTGTTACCAGGATCACTCTTCTGAACAGCCCTGCCTCTAAAGTCTTATCTAGGATAAGTGAATGTCTTATATGCCTATGGTATGTGAATAACTTTAAAGAGATCAGCATTATCGACGAAGGTTGGCCTTCTAGACAAGGAGACCACATGACTCATTTTCAAGTCTACTTTATTTACAAACATGGACTAAAGCCATGGACCCTGAGATCAAAAGACCAGTGCGCTATCGACTGAGAAATACAACCAACTCGGTCAAGATTGGTTTGCAGTCGACACTGTTCATTACATTTTCAACAGTTTTGCACACACACTTTTCCAGCATTCTTCCCTGATCAAATGGATCATCCATTCTGGACCAGACAAAGACATCCGCATCGGCTTTCAGCAATTTATCACTGTATGCTTTCATAGAATAAGGGCACAAGGGAGCTTTCAGTGATGTATTTTCATATATACATATAGATATATTTATATACGTTGAAGTCCAGTGTGTAGTGCAATCTTGGGCATTCGTGGCTCCGTGTAACTCGGAAGATGGAGATTAATACCACCTTTGCCACTGAATGCCCATCATCTGACACAAAGACTGTTGTGAAATAATCCCAAAGATTGTCCCACACTGCTCCATACTCATATGCTTTCCAGTCTATGAGACAAGACTCAGGTTCAAGTTGTCCAAGCTTCACACTCACACACTGAGCTGAGGAGTGCTATTTGATCATGAAAAACCCTCTTGATATCCATGGACGGGGGAATCAGACAGGTTATGCAATCAGTTTTTGCTTTGTCCTTAGCACAAAAAATGCCCTATCCCCGATTCCAGAAGCCTGGAGCAATAGATGACGCGCGTGACTTGTCCTTGAGAGAAAATGTGGTGCCACATGCACTGCTGGCCATGTAGGACCTCGTGGCGCAACGGTAGCGCGTCTGACTCCAGATCAGAAGGTTGCGTGTTCAAATCACGTCGAGGTCATGAGCTGTCTGTGTGTGGCAGCTGGTGTTGCTGGCTTTTCCGAGAAGGTTCGTGGGCAGAATTTTAAATTACATCCAATCCCTAGGATGACCATGCATGTTTGTGTCAACCTCTTGACAAAAGATGACAGCGCTCAGGTAACAGCTCACCGACCTAATTACTAGGCAGACATCCTCAGCCTGCTATAACATTTTTCCCCATTCTCGGCCGGCTGTGCGTGCTGAGAAAAGTTAGGGCCTGATAAGGCGTCTTTAGATGCCATCATAATAGAAGATTCAGCTGGTCTGACAGACAGGATCCTAGTTTATCCTAGGTAAGAAATGGAAATGTTTGAAGCTTCAAGTTTCCTTCTAAGGTGAGGGGTTTGTATTTTATTCATCTGTAGATAAGAAGACCTGTGGCAATACCATCTCCTGGTGACCTTCCTGAACATAAGACAATCTCCTAAGAGAAAGTATCCACTGGTAAATTATGGAAATACTTGGCAAGGAGTCAGCAATTTCCAACGTTCTGCTCTTGAGAATTTCTTAATCCAAGCTGGGCCTCTTAATCGCTTTGAACAACTTGCGCCAAACGCTCTTCTTCCTAAGCACCAATAGAAGGTAACGCCTGAACAGGGACTTGAACCCTGGACCCTCAGATTAAAAGTCTGATGCTCTACCGACTGAGCTATCCAGGCCCTGAAAAAGGTGCCATCGCTCCCAAAAAGCAGTTTGAGGCATCCTTTCCCAACGCTCGTCCATTGTTTGACACGTGAAGAAACAAAGCACTTGTGAACCCTTTCAAGTGGTGAGGTTGGCCACCAGAATTTTAAACCTTCACACTGGCTGATAACATGTCCCAGTATTTAAGCCGAGATCAATCGAACCATTAAGATTTTTGTTTAACTGCCATGTTTTCAACATTTTGTTCCCTAACAGGAGGATTCTGACCATCACATCCAGTGAAAGTTGTTACCAGGATCACTCTTCTGAACAGCCCTGCCTCTAAAGTCTTATCTAGGATAAGTGAATGTCTTATATGCCTATGGTATGTGAATAACTTTAAAGAGATCAGCATTATCGACGAAGGTTGGCCTTCTAGACAAGGAGACCACATGACTCATTTTCAAGTCTACTTTATTTACAAACATGGACTAAAGCCATGGACCCTGAGATCAAAAGACCAGTGCGCTATCGACTGAGAAATACAACCAACTCGGTCAAGATTGGTTTGCAGTCGACACTGTTCATTACATTTTAAACAGTTTTGCACACACACTTTTCCAGCATACTTCCCTGATCAAATGGATCGTCCACTCTGGACCAGACAAAGACATCCGCATCAACATTCAGCAATTTATCACTGTATGCTTTCATAGAAAACGGGCACAAGGGAGCTTTCAGTGATGTATTTTCATATATACATATAGATATATTTATATACGTTGAAGTCCAGTGTGTAGTGCAATCTTGGGCATTCGTGGCTCCATGTAACTCGGAAGATGGAGATTAATACCACCTTTGCCACTGAATGCCCATCATCTGACACAAAGACTGTTGTGAAATAATCCCAAAGATTGTCCCACACTGCTCCATACTCATATGCTTTCCAGTCTATGAGACAAGACTCAGGTCCAAGTTGTCCAAGCTTCACACTCACACACTGAGCTGAGGAGTGCTATTTGATCATGAAAAACCCTCTTGATATCCATGGACGGGGGAATCAGACAGGTTATGCAATCAGCTTTTGCTTTGTCCTTTGCACAAAAAAAAAACCCTATCCCAGATTCCAGAAGCCTGGAGCAATAGATGACGCGCGTGACTTGTCCTTGAGAGAAAATGTGCTGCCACATGCACTGCTGGCCATGTAGAACCTCGTGGCGCAACGGTAGCGCGTCTGACTCCAGATCAGAAGGTTGCGTGTTCAAATCACGTCGAGGTCATGAGCTGTCTGTGTGTGGCGGCTGGTGTTGCTGGCTTTTCCGAGAAGGTTCGTGGGCAGAATTTTAAATTACATCCAATCCCTAGGATGACCATGCATGTTTGTGTCAACCTCTTGACAAAAGATGACAGCGCTCAGGTAACAGCTCACCGACCTAATTACTAGGCAGACATCCTCAGCCTGCTATAACATGTTTCCCCATTCTCGGCCGGCTGTGCGTGCTGAGAAAAGTTAGGGCCTGATAAGGCGTCTTTAGATGCCATCATAATAGAAGATTCAGCTGGTCTGACAGACAGGATCCTAGTTTATCCTAGGTAAGAAATGGAAATGTTTGAAGCTTCAAGTTTCCTTCTAAGGTGAAGGGTTTGTATTTTATTCATCTGTAGAAAAGAAGACCTGTGGCAATACCATCTCCTGGTGACCTTCCTGAACATAAGACAATCTCCTAAGAGAAAGTATCCACTGGTAAATTATGGAAATACTTGGCAAGGAGTCAGCAATTTCCAACGTTCTGCTCTTGAGAATTTCTTAATCCAAGCTGGGATTTTTAATCGCTTTGAACAACTTGCGCCAAACGCTCTTCTTCCTAAGCACCAATAGAAGGTAACGCCTGAACAGGGACTTGAACCCTGGACCCTCAGATTAAAAGTCTGATGCTCTACCGACTGAGCTATCCAGGCTCTGAAAAGGGTGCCATCGCTCCCAAAAAGCAGTTTGAGGCATCCTTTCCCAACGCGGGTCCATTGTTTGACACATGTGAAGAAACAAAGCACTTGTGAACCCTTTCAAGTGGTGAGGTTGGCCACCAGAATTTTAAACCTTCACACTGGCTGATAACATGTCCCAGTATTTAAGCCGAGATCAATCGAACCGTTAAGATTTTTGTTTAACTGCCATGTTTTCAACATTTCGTTCCCTAACAAGAGGATTCTGACCATCACATCCAGTGAAAGTTGTTACCAGGATCACTCTTCTGAACAGCCCTGCCTCTAAAATCTTATCTAGGATAAGTGAATGTCTTATATGCCTATGGTATGTGAATAACTTTAAAGAGATCAGCATTATCGACGAAGGTTGGCCTTCTAGACAAGGAGACCACATGACTCATTTTCAAGTCTACTTTATTTACAAACATGGACTAAAGCCATGGACCCTGAGATCAAAAGACCAGTGCGCTATCGACTGAGAAATACAACCAACTCGGTCAAGATTGGTTTGCAGTCGACACTGTTCATTACATTTTCAACAGTTTTGCACACACACTTTTCCAGCATACTTCCCTGATCAAATAGATCACTCTGGACCAGACAAAGACATCCGCATCGGCTTTCAGCAATTTATCACTGTATGCTTTCATAGAAAAGGGGCACAAGGGAGCTTTCAGTGATGTATTTTCATATATACATATAGATATATTTATATACGTTGAAGTCCAGTGTGTAGTGCAATCTTGGGCATTCGTGGCTCCGTGTAACTCGGAAGATGGAGATTAATACCACCTTTGCCACTGAATGCCCATCATCTGACACAAAGACTGTTGTGAAATAATCCCAAAGATTGTCCCACACTGCTCCATACTCATATGCTTTCCAGTCTATGAGACAAGACTCAGGTCCAAGTTGTCCAAGCTTCACACTCACACACTGAGCTGAGGAGTGCTATTTGATCATGAAAAACCCTCTTGATATCCATGGACGGGGGAATCAGACAGGTTATGCAATCAGCTTTTGCTTTGTCCTTTGCACAAAAAAAAAACCCTATCCCAGATTCCAGAAGCCTGGAGCAATAGATGACGCGCGTGACTTGTCCTTGAGAGAAAATGTGGTGCCACATGCACTGCTGGCCATGTAGGACCTCGTGGCGCAACGGTAGCGCGTCTGACTCCAGATCAGAAGGTTGTGTGTTCAAATCACGTCGAGGTCATGAGCTGTCTGTGTGTGGCAGCTGGTGTTGCTGGCTTTTCCGAGAAGGTTCGTGGGCAGAATTTTAAATTACATCCAATCCCTAGGATGACCATGCATGTTTGTGTCAACCTCTTGACAAAAGATGACAGCGCTCAGGTAACAGCTCACCGACCTAATTACTAGGCAGACATCCTCAGCCTGCTATAACATGTTTCCCCATTCTCGGCCGGCTGTGCGTGCTGAGAAAAGTTAGGGCCTGATAAGGCGTCTTTAGATGCCATCATAATAGAAGATTCAGCTGGTCTGACAGACAGGATCCTAGTTTATCCTAGTTAAGAAATGGAAATGTTTGAAGCTTCAAGTTTCCTTCTAAGGTGAGGGGTTTGTATTTTATTCATCTGTAGATAAGAAGACCTGTGGCAATACCATCTCCTGGTGACCTTCCTGAACATAAGACAATCTCCTAAGAGAAAGTATCCACTGGTAAATTATGGAAATACTTGGCAAGGAGTCAGCAATTTCCAACCTTCTGCTCTTGAGAATTTCTTAATCCAAGCTGGGATTTTTAATCGCTTTGAACAACTTGCGCCAAACGCTCTTCTTCCTAAGCACCAATAGAAGGTAACGCCTGAACAGGGACTTGAACCCTGGACCCTCAGATTAAAAGTCTGATGCTCTACCGACTGAGCTATCCAGGCTCTGCAAAAGGTGCCATCGCTCCCAAAAAGCAGTTGGAGGCATCCTTTCCCAACGCTCGTCCATTGTTTGACACATGTGAAGAAACAAAGCACTTGTGAACCCTTTCAAGTGGTGAGGTTGGCCACCAGAATTTTAAACCTTCACACTGGCTGATAACATGTCCCAGTATTTAAGCCGAGATCAATCGAACCGTTAAGATTTTTGTTTAACTGCCATGTTTTCAACATTTCGTTCCCTAACAAGAGGATTCTGACCATTACATCCAGTGAAAGTTGTTACCAGGATCACTCTTCTGAACAGCCCTGCCTCTAAAGTCTTATCTAGGATAAGTGAATGTCTTATATGCCTATGGTATGTGAATAACTTTAAAGAGATCAGCATTATCGACGAAGGTTGGCCTTCTAGACAAGGAGACCACATGACTCATTTTCAAGTCTACTTTATTTACAAACATGGACTAAAGCCATGGACCCTGAGATCAAAAGACCAGTGCGCTATCGACTGAGAAATACAACCAACTCGGTCAAGATTGGTTTGCAGTCGACACTGTTCATTACATTTTCAACAGTTTTGCACACACACTTTTCCAGCATACTTCCCTGATCAAATGGATCGTCCACTCTGGACCAGACAAAGACATCCGCATCGGCTTTCAGCAATTTATCACTGTATGCTTTCATAGAAAACGGGCACAAGGGAGCTTTCAGTGATGTATTTTCATATATACATATAGATATATTTATATACGTTGAAGTCCAGTGTGTAGTGCAATCTTGGGCATTCGTGGCTCCGTGTAACTCGGAAGATGGAGATTAATACCACCTTTGCCACTGAATGCCCATCATCTGACACAAAGACTGTTGTGAAATAATCCCAAAGATTGTCCCACACTGCTCCATACTCATATGCTTTCCAGTCTATGAGACAAGACTCAGGTTCAAGTTGTCCAAGTTTCACACTCACACACTGAGCTGAGGAGTGCTATTTGATCATGAAAAACCCTCTTGATATCCATGGACGGGGGAATCAGACAGGTTATGCAATCAGCTTTTGCTTTGTCCTTTGCACAAAAAAAGCCCTATCCCCGATTCCAGAAGCCTGGAGCAATAGATGACGCGCGTGATTTGTCCTTGAGAGAAAATGTGTTGCCACATGCACCGCTCGCCATGTAGGACCTCGTGGCGCAACGGTAGCGCGTCTGACTCCAGATCAGAAGGTTGCGTGTTCAAATCACGTCGAGGTCATGAGCTGTCTGTGTGTGGCGGCTGGTGTTGCTGGCTTTTCCGAGAAGGTTCGTGGGCAGAATTTTAAATTACATCCAATCCCTAGGATGACCATGCATGTTTGTGTCAACCTCTTGACAAAAGATGACAGCGCTCAGGTAACAGCTCACCGACCTAATTACTAGGCGGACATCCTCAGCCTGCTATAACATGTTTCCCCATTCTCGGCCGGCTGTGCGTGCTGAGAAAAGTTAGGGCCTGATAAGGCGTCTTTAGATGCCATCATAATAGAAGATTTAGCTGGTCTGACAGACAGGATCCTAGTTTATCCTAGGTAAGAAATGGAAATGTTTGAAGCTTCAAGTTTCCTTCCAAGGTGAGGGGTTTGTATTTTATTCATCTGTAGATAAGAAGACCTGTGGCAATACCATCTCCTGGTGACCTACCTGAACATAAGACAATCTCCTAAGAGAAAGTATCCACTGGTAAATTATGGAAATACTTGGCAAGGAGTCAGCAATTTCCAACGTTCTGCTCTTGAGAATTTTTTAATCCAAGCTGGGATTTTTAATCGCTTTGAACAACTTGCGCCAAACGCTCTTCTTCCTAAGCACCAATAGAAGGTAACGCCTGAACAGGGACTTGAACCCTGGACCCTCAGATTAAAAGTCTGATGCTCTACCGACTGAGCTATCCAGGCCCTGAAAAAGGTGCCATCGCTCCCAAAAAGCAGTTTGAGGCATCCTTTCCCAACGCTCGTCCATTGTTTGACACATGTGAGGAAACAAAGCACTTGTGAACCCTTTCAAGTGGTGAGGTTGGCCACCAGAATTTTAAACCTTCACACTGGCTGATAACATGTCCCAGTATTTAAGCCGAGATCAATCGAACCGTTAAGATTTTTGTTTAACTGCCATGTTTTCAACATTTCGTTCCCTAACAAGAGGATTCTGACCATCACATCCAGTGAAAGTTGTTACCAGGATCACTCTTCTGAACAGCCCTGCCTCTAAAGTCTTATCTAGGATAAGTGAATGTCTTATATGCCTATGGTATGTGAATAACTTTAAAGAGATCAGCATTATCGACGAAGGTTGGCCTTCTAGACAAGGAGACCACATGACTCATTTTCAAGTCTACTTTATTTACAAACATGGACTAAAGCCATGGACCCTGAGATCAAAAGACCAGTGCGCTATCGACTGAGAAATACAACCAACTCGGTCAAGATTGGTTTGCAGTCGACACTGTTCATTACATTTTCAACAGTTTTGCACACACACTTTTCCAGCATACTTCCCTGATCAAATGGATCGTCCACTCTGGACCAGACAAAGACATCCGCATCGGCTTTCAGCAATTTATCACTGTATGCTTTCATAGAAAACGGGCACAAGGGAGCTTTCAGTGATGTATTTTCATATATACATATAGATATATTTATATACGTTGAAGTCCAGTGTGTAGTGCAATCTTGGGCATTCGTGGCTCCGTGTAACTCGGAAGATGGAGATTAATACCACCTTTGCCACTGAATGCCCATCATCTGACACAAAGACTGTTGTGAAATAATCCCAAAGAATGTCCCACACTGCTCCATACTCATATGCTTTCCAGTCTATGAGACAAGACTCAGGTCCAAGTTGTCCAAGCTTCACACTCACACACTGAGCTGAGGAGTGCTATTTGATCATGAAAAACCCTCTTGATATCCATGGACGGGGGAATCAGACAGGTTATGCAATCAGCTTTTGCTTTGTCCTTTGCACAAAAAAAAAACCCTATCCCAGATTCCAGAAGCCTGGAGCAATAGATGACGCGCGTGACTTGTCCTTGAGAGAAAATGTGCTGCCACATGCACCGCTCGCCATGTAGGACCTCGTGGCGCAACGGTAGCGCGTCTGACTCCAGATCAGAAGGTTGCGTGGTCAAATCACGTCGTAGTCATGAGCTGTCTGTGTGTGGCGGCTGGTGTTGCTGTCTTTTCCGAGAAGGTTCGTGGGCAGAATTTTAAATTACATCCAATCCCTAGGATGACCATGCATGTTTGTGTCAACCTCTTGACAAAAGATGACAGCGCTCAGGTAACAGCTCACCGACCTAATTACTAGGCGGACATCCTCAGCCTGCTATAACATGTTTCCCCATTCTCGGCCGGCTGTGCGTGCTGAGAAAAGTTAGGGCCTGATAAGGCGTCTTTAGATGCCATCATAATAGAAGATTTAGCTGGTCTGACAGACAGGATCCTAGTTTATCCTAGGTAAGAAATGGAAATGTTTGAAGCTTCAAGTTTCCTTCCAAGGTGAGGGGTTTGTATTTTATTCATCTGTAGATAAGAAGACCTGTGGCAATACCATCTCCTGGTGACCTACCTGAACATAAGACAATCTCCTAAGAGAAAGTATCCACTGGTAAATTATGGAAATACTTGGCAATGAGTCAGCAATTTCCAACGTTCTGCTCTTGAGAATTTTTTAATCCAAGCTGGGATTTTTAATCGCTTTGAACAACTTGCGCCAAACGCTCTTCTTCCTAAGCACCAATAGAAGGTAACGCCTGAACAGGGACTTGAACCCTGGACCCTCAGATTAAAAGTCTGATGCTCTACCGACTGAGCTATCCAGGCCCTGAAAAAGGTGCCATCGCTCCCAAAAAGCAGTTTGAGGCATCCTTTCCCAACGCTCGTCCATTGTTTGACACATGTGAGGAAACAAAGCACTTGTGAACCCTTTCAAGTGGTGAGGTTGGCCACCAGAATTTTAAACCTTCACACTGGCTGATAACATGTCCCAGTATTTAAGCCGAGATCAATCGAACCGTTAAGATTTTTGTTTAACTGCCATGTTTTCAACATTTCGTTCCCTAACAAGAGGATTCTGACCATCACATCCAGTGAAAGTTGTTACCAGGATCACTCTTCTGAACAGCCCTGCCTCTAAAGTCTTATCTAGGATAAGTGAATGTCTTATATGCCTATGGTATGTGAATAACTTTAAAGAGATCAGCATTATCGACGAAGGTTGGCCTTCTAGACAAGGAGACCACATGACTCATTTTCAAGTCTACTTTATTTACAAACATGGACTAAAGCCATGGACCCTGAGATCAAAAGACCAGTGCGCTATCGACTGAGAAATACAACCAACTCGGTCAAGATTGGTTTGCAGTCGACACTGTTCATTACATTTTCAACAGTTTTGCACACACACTTTTCCAGCATTCTTCCCTGATCAAATGGATCATCCATTCTGGACCAGACAAAGACATCCGCATCGGCTTTCAGCAATTTATCACTGTATGCTTTCATAGAATAAGGGCACAAGGGAGCTTTCAGTGATGTATTTTCATATATACATATAGATATATTTATATACGTTGAAGTCCAGTGTGTAGTGCAATCTTGGGCATTCGTGGCTCCGTGTAACTCGGAAGATGGAGATTAATACCACCTTTGCCACTGAATGCCCATCATCTGACACAAAGACTGTTGTGAAATAATCCCAAAGATTGTCCCACACTGCTCCATACTCATATGCTTTCCAGTCTATGAGACAAGACTCAGGTTCAAGTTGTCCAAGCTTCACACTCACACACTGAGCTGAGGAGTGCTATTTGATCATGAAAAACCCTCTTGATATCCATGGACGGGGGAATCAGACAGGTTATGCAATCAGTTTTTGCTTTGTCCTTAGCACAAAAAATGCCCTATCCCCGATTCCAGAAGCCTGGAGCAATAGATGACGCGCGTGACTTGTCCTTGAGAGAAAATGTGGTGCCACATGCACTGCTGGCCATGTAGGACCTCGTGGCGCAACGGTAGCGCGTCTGACTCCAGATCAGAAGGTTGCGTGTTCAAATCACGTCGAGGTCATGAGCTGTCTGTGTGTGGCAGCTGGTGTTGCTGGCTTTTCCGAGAAGGTTCGTGGGCAGAATTTTAAATTACATCCAATACCTAGGATGACCATGCATGTTTGTGTCAACCTCTTGACAAAAGATGACAGCGCTCAGGTAACAGCTCACCGACCTAATTACTAGGCAGACATCCTCAGCCTGCTATAACATTTTTCCCCATTCTCGGCCGGCTGTGCGTGCTGAGAAAAGTTAGGGCCTGATAAGGCGTCTTTAGATGCCATCATAATAGAAGATTCAGCTGGTCTGACAGACAGGATCCTAGTTTATCCTAGGTAAGAAATGGAAATGTTTGAAGCTTCAAGTTTCCTTCTAAGGTGAGGGGTTTGTATTTTATTCATCTGTAGATAAGAAGACCTGTGGCAATACCATCTCCTGGTGACCTTCCTGAACATAAGACAATCTCCTAAGAGAAAGTATCCACTGGTAAATTATGGAAATACTTGGCAAGGAGTCAGCAATTTCCAACGTTCTGCTCTTGAGAATTTCTTAATCCAAGCTGGGCCTCTTAATCGCTTTGAACAACTTGCGCCAAACGCTCTTCTTCCTAAGCACCAATAGAAGGTAACGCCTGAACAGGGACTTGAACCCTGGACCCTCAGATTAAAAGTCTGATGCTCTACCGACTGAGCTATCCAGGCCCTGAAAAAGGTGCCATCGCTCCCAAAAAGCAGTTTGAGGCATCCTTTCCCAACGCTCGTCCATTGTTTGACACGTGAAGAAACAAAGCACTTGTGAACCCTTTCAAGTGGTGAGGTTGGCCACCAGAATTTTAAACCTTCACACTGGCTGATAACATGTCCCAGTATTTAAGCCGAGATCAATCGAACCATTAAGATTTTTGTTTAACTGCCATGTTTTCAACATTTTGTTCCCTAACAAGAGGATTCTGACCATCACATCCAGTGAAAGTTGTTACCAGGATCACTCTTCTGAACAGCCCTGCCTCTAAAGTCTTATCTAGGATAAGTGAATGTCTTATATGCCTATGGTATGTGAATAACTTTAAAGAGATCAGCATTATCGACGAAGGTTGGCCTTCTAGACAAGGAGACCACATGACTCATTTTCAAGTCTACTTTATTTACAAACATGGACTAAAGCCATGGACCCTGAGATCAAAAGACCAGTGCGCTATCGACTGAGAAATACAACCAACTCGGTCAAGATTGGTTTGCAGTCGACACTGTTCATTACATTTTAAACAGTTTTGCACACACACTTTTCCAGCATACTTCCCTGATCAAATGGATCGTCCACTCTGGACCAGACAAAGACATCCGCATCAACATTCAGCAATTTATCACTGTATGCTTTCATAGAAAACGGGCACAAGGGAGCTTTCAGTGATGTATTTTCATATATACATATAGATATATTTATATACGTTGAAGTCCAGTGTGTAGTGCAATCTTGGGCATTCGTGGCTCCATGTAACTCGGAAGATGGAGATTAATACCACCTTTGCCACTGAATGCCCATCATCTGACACAAAGACTGTTGTGAAATAATCCCAAAGATTGTCCCACACTGCTCCATACTCATATGCTTTCCAGTCTATGAGACAAGACTCAGGTCCAAGTTGTCCAAGCTTCACACTCACACACTGAGCTGAGGAGTGCTATTTGATCATGAAAAACCCTCTTGATATCCATGGACGGGGGAATCAGACAGGTTATGCAATCAGCTTTTGCTTTGTCCTTTGCACAAAAAAAAAACCCTATCCCAGATTCCAGAAGCCTGGAGCAATAGATGACGCGCGTGACTTGTCCTTGAGAGAAAATGTGCTGCCACATGCACTGCTGGCCATGTAGAACCTCGTGGCGCAACGGTAGCGCGTCTGACTCCAGATCAGAAGGTTGCGTGTTCAAATCACGTCGAGGTCATGAGCTGTCTGTGTGTGGCGGCTGGTGTTGCTGGCTTTTCCGAGAAGGTTCGTGGGCAGAATTTTAAATTACATCCAATCCCTAGGATGACCATGCATGTTTGTGTCAACCTCTTGACAAAAGATGACAGCGCTCAGGTAACAGCTCACCGACCTAATTACTAGGCAGACATCC
Organism: Clarias gariepinus; assembly: GCF_024256425.1. Lineage (NCBI taxonomy): Eukaryota > Metazoa > Chordata > Actinopteri > Siluriformes > Clariidae > Clarias > Clarias gariepinus. The sequence goes on from NC_071104.1 coordinate 1,555,420, forward strand.
TCAGCCTGCTATAACATGTTTCCCCATTCTCGGCCGGCTGTGCGTGCTGAGAAAAGTTAGGGCCTGATAAGGCGTCTTTAGATGCCATCATAATAGAAGATTCAGCTGGTCTGACAGACAGGATCCTAGTTTATCCTAGGTAAGAAATGGAAATGTTTGAAGCTTCAAGTTTCCTTCTAAGGTGAAGGGTTTGTATTTTATTCATCTGTAGAAAAGAAGACCTGTGGCAATACCATCTCCTGGTGACCTTCCTGAACATAAGACAATCTCCTAAGAGAAAGTATCCACTGGTAAATTATGGAAATACTTGGCAAGGAGTCAGCAATTTCCAACGTTCTGCTCTTGAGAATTTCTTAATCCAAGCTGGGATTTTTAATCGCTTTGAACAACTTGCGCCAAACGCTCTTCTTCCTAAGCACCAATAGAAGGTAACGCCTGAACAGGGACTTGAACCCTGGACCCTCAGATTAAAAGTCTGATGCTCTACCGACTGAGCTATCCAGGCTCTGAAAAGGGTGCCATCGCTCCCAAAAAGCAGTTTGAGGCATCCTTTCCCAACGCGGGTCCATTGTTTGACACATGTGAAGAAACAAAGCACTTGTGAACCCTTTCAAGTGGTGAGGTTGGCCACCAGAATTTTAAACCTTCACACTGGCTGATAACATGTCCCAGTATTTAAGCCGAGATCAATCGAACCGTTAAGATTTTTGTTTAACTGCCATGTTTTCAACATTTCGTTCCCTAACAAGAGGATTCTGACCATCACATCCAGTGAAAGTTGTTACCAGGATCACTCTTCTGAACAGCCCTGCCTCTAAAATCTTATCTAGGATAAGTGAATGTCTTATATGCCTATGGTATGTGAATAACTTTAAAGAGATCAGCATTATCGACGAAGGTTGGCCTTCTAGACAAGGAGACCACATGACTCATTTTCAAGTCTACTTTATTTACAAACATGGACTAAAGCCATGGACCCTGAGATCAAAAGACCAGTGCGCTATCGACTGAGAAATACAACCAACTCGGTCAAGATTGGTTTGCAGTCGACACTGTTCATTACATTTTCAACAGTTTTGCACACACACTTTTCCAGCATACTTCCCTGATCAAATAGATCACTCTGGACCAGACAAAGACATCCGCATCGGCTTTCAGCAATTTATCACTGTATGCTTTCATAGAAAACGGGCACAAGGGAGCTTTCAGTGATGTATTTTCATATATACATATAGATATATTTATATACGTTGAAGTCCAGTGTGTAGTGCAATCTTGGGCATTCGTGGCTCCGTGTAACTCGGAAGATGGAGATTAATACCACCTTTGCCACTGAATGCCCATCATCTGACACAAAGACTGTTGTGAAATAATCCCAAAGATTGTCCCACACTGCTCCATACTCATATGCTTTCCAGTCTATGAGACAAGACTCAGGTCCAAGTTGTCCAAGCTTCACACTCACACACTGAGCTGAGGAGTGCTATTTGATCATGAAAAACCCTCTTGATATCCATGGACGGGGGAATCAGACAGGTTATGCAATCAGCTTTTGCTTTGTCCTTTGCACAAAAAAAAAACCCTATCCCAGATTCCAGAAGCCTGGAGCAATAGATGACGCGCGTGACTTGTCCTTGAGAGAAAATGTGGTGCCACATGCACTGCTGGCCATGTAGGACCTCGTGGCGCAACGGTAGCGCGTCTGACTCCAGATCAGAAGGTTGTGTGTTCAAATCACGTCGAGGTCATGAGCTGTCTGTGTGTGGCAGCTGGTGTTGCTGGCTTTTCCGAGAAGGTTCGTGGGCAGAATTTTAAATTACATCCAATCCCTAGGATGACCATGCATGTTTGTGTCAACCTCTTGACAAAAGATGACAGCGCTCAGGTAACAGCTCACCGACCTAATTACTAGGCAGACATCCTCAGCCTGCTATAACATGTTTCCCCATTCTCGGCCGGCTGTGCGTGCTGAGAAAAGTTAGGGCCTGATAAGGCGTCTTTAGATGCCATCATAATAGAAGATTCAGCTGGTCTGACAGACAGGATCCTAGTTCATCCTAGTTAAGAAATGGAAATGTTTGAAGCTTCAAGTTTCCTTCTAAGGTGAGGGGTTTGTATTTTATTCATCTGTAGATAAGAAGACCTGTGGCAATACCATCTCCTGGTGACCTTCCTGAACATAAGACAATCTCCTAAGAGAAAGTATCCACTGGTAAATTATGGAAATACTTGGCAAGGAGTCAGCAATTTCCAACGTTCTGCTCTTGAGAATTTCTTAATCCAAGCTGGGATTTTTAATCGCTTTGAACAACTTGCGCCAAACGCTCTTCTTCCTAAGCACCAATAGAAGGTAACGCCTGAACAGGGACTTGAACCCTGGACCCTCAGATTAAAAGTCTGATGCTCTACCGACTGAGCTATCCAGGCTCTGAAAAAGGTGCCATCGCTCCCAAAAAGCAGTTTTAGGCATCCTTTCCCAACGCTCGTCCATTGTTTGACACATGTGAAGAAACAAAGCACTTGTGAACCCTTTCAAGTGGTAAGGTTGGCCACCAGAATTTTAAACCCTCACACTGGCTGATAACATGTCCCAGTATTTAAGCCGAGATCAATCGAACCGTTAAGATTTTTGTTTAACTGCCATGTTTTCAACATTTCGTTCCCTAACAAGAGGATTCTGACCATCACATCCAGTGAAAGTTGTTACCAAGATCACGCTTCTGAACAGCCCTGCCTCTAAAGTCTTATCTAGAATAAGTGAATGTCTTATATGCCTATGGTATGTGAATAATTTTAAAGAGATCAGCATTATCGACGAAGGTTGGCCTTCTAGACAAGGAGACCACATGACTCATTTTCAAGTCTACTTTATTTACAAACATGGACTAAAGCCATGGACCCTGAGATCAAAAGACCAGTGCGCTATCGACTGAGAAATACAACCAACTCGGTCAAGATTGGTTTGCAGTCGACACTCTTCATTACATTTTCAACAGTTTTGCACACACACTTTTCCAGCATACTTCCCTGATCAAATGGATCGTCCACTCTGGACCAGACAAAGACATCCGCATCGGCTTTCAGCAATTTATCACTGTATGCTTTCATAGAAAACGGGCACAAGGGAGCTTTCAGTGATGTATTTTCATATATACATATAGATATATTTATATACGTTGAAGTCCAGTGTGTAGTGCAATCTTGGGCATTCGTGGCTCCATGTAACTCGGAAGATGGAGATTAATACCACCTTTGCCACTGAATGCCCATCATCTGACACAAAGACTGTTGTGAAATAATCCCAAAGATTGTCCCACACTGCTCCATACTCATATGCTGTAGCGACTATTTTCTTTGTTTAATCCATGGTGATGAAAAACGCTGTGCCCGGTTGGGATTGAACGCATACTCCATGATACGTAGAAAAGAAAATAGTTTATTGAGTCTATTTGAGAAAAAACATGAATAAAAACTAGCTGTAAATTATGCAGAAATATTAAACTTAACGAAAGTATTGTTTATTGTTCCAAACATAACATAAAGCATGGTCAAAACAGTGTGAGAAAACCGTACAGCATTTTCCACCAACCTCCATCTAAAATCAGCGCCATGGCTATATAACCTTTGACCTGATGATGTCACACCATCCCAGATACAATGTAAAACACAAATTAAATACAAATTCATATCTCATAACCTAATTCTTATCACTAAACTACTACTAAACATAAAATTAAAAATAAAAATAAACTTTCAATTATCAAACCCAAAATTCCGAGTTGGTGAAACCCAAAATATCAAAATGGCAAAATGGCTGTAACATTCCGGCCCCTAATTTTGAATAACAAAATTATTAAATTATACATTCTTGAACTGCCATTATCAAACCCAAAGAATCAACACAAAATGTATTGGTATTGCACATAATTGTCAGGATGCATAACCAACCATTGAACTGCATATTTACATTTTGCATATCAAAGTCCATTTTGATGCATATCAAAGTCAATCATACAATTATACAGCATCAAGTCTCTTACGGTAAAGTCCATAAAAAAAAAAAAAATTCTTCGGACAAAAAGTCCAAGGGATGCAAAAAAACTGAGTCCATAATTTCAAGCATCTTAACCTATTCTGTTTAACATTCCTTGGATCTGTTATGCATTACTTTTCTGGCAGTAACTCATACCATTTTCCATTATTCAGTAACTAATATACACTATTGAATCAATAAACCTAGGTGTTAAAAAAAAAAACTCAATCGGCTTCAAGTAACAAACATAACTTAGTTATGGGTCTTTCTAATTCATTGCTTGGTGTTCTAACACGTACTTTACGTACAAAGCCTTTAGTATCTTTTATGGTATCTGTGATACGCCCTAGAGACCATGAATTTCTTGGGGCACACTCATCAACTAAAAGAACCAGATCTCCAATAGAGAAGTTTCTGCAGGGTCTGTTCCATTTCTGACGTTGCTGCATCAGAGGAAGATATTCTTTTGTCCATCTTTTCCAAAATAGGTCACTGAGGTATTGGACTTGTTTCCAACGCCTTCTTCCATATGTTTCATGTTTATTAAACAGACCGGGTGGGATGATGGGTTTTCCTTTTAACAGTAAAAGGTGATTTGGTGTTAGCGCTTCAAGGTCGTTCGGATCATCACTTGATGGTGTAATTGGCCTGTCATTCAACATTGCTTCTACTTCACAGAATATTGTAAGGAGGGCCTCGTCATCAACTATTTGTTGCCTAGTGACGGAACATAATATTCTTTTAACTTGCTGCACCAAACGCTCCCAGACTCCACCGTGGTGCGCTCCATGAGGAGGATTAAAACTCCACTTGATTCCATCCTGTACAAGAGTGTTATGGATTTTGCTTTGATCTAGGTTTTTTAGTGCTTGCTTCAATTCACGATTTGCACTTATAAAATTCGTGCCATTGTCCGATTTTATTTCCTTGACCTGTCCCCTCCTACAGATGAACCTTCTTATGGCATTGATGCAGGAGTCTGTATCCAGTGTATGGGCCACCTCAAGATGGACTGCACGTGAGGTTAAACATGTAAATATGACTCCATACCTTTTTAAAGTATTCCTTCCTCTTTTGACTTCGATGGGTCCAAAATAATCCATCCCAACAAGTGTAAATGGAGGAAGGTCCATGACAAGACGATGAGGTGGGAGATCAGACATTTTCTGTTGTCCAGGCCTTTGACACGAACGGCGGCAAGTCATGCATTCCCTGATTATCTTTCTTGCCCGTGCATTGGCATGAGGAATCCAGAACTGCCTACGGAGAGTAGAGAGCATATGATTCCTCCCGCCGTGCCCAACTTTCTCGTGAACATAGCGGAGAATGAGCTCAGAGATGTGGCTACTCTTAGGCAGGATGGCAGGATGTTTAGCCTCTTCGGGTAATGCAGACTTGCTCAGCCGACCACCAACCCTCAAGATGCCATTTACCATAACAGGATCCAGCTTGTATAAAGGACTGGTTTTCTTTATAGCCTTTTCCTCATTCAGAAGTGAAATCTCCTCTGAGAAGTGTTTCCTTTGCACATAATTGACTATGGCTTGTTCAGCCTTTTCAAAGTCATCCACTGTCAGCAGGTAAGTTAATTCTTTCTTTTTCATTTTGGGAACAAATTGTTTGTTTACATTTGGATTTTTCTTTCCATCACACTTTTGTTTCAGTGCGTCTTTAATTTTTAAAATCCAAGCAACTGCTCGTTTTAGGTCGGCCCACCTCGAAAAGTGAGAAATCAACTTGATGATGGGACAAAACTCCATTGACAGAACAGCTGCAACATGACTAGAAACTTCCTGCTTTATTTCAGGATCATCTTTTGAAACATCGTTTATGTTTTCAATCATTTCTGGCCACTGTGTGTGGGTTTGAAGAAAATGTGGTCCATTCAACCATGTTTTGCACTGGAGAAAGGCTTTGACTGATAAGCCACGGGAAGCTGCATCAGCTGGGTTCTCCTTTGAAGAGATGTGCCTCCATTGTTCTATGTTCGACAGAGAGTGGATGAGAGATATACGATTTGCGACATAGGTCTTAAATCTTCTGGTTCTGTTGGCAATGTACTGCAAAACAGTCATGCTGTCCGACCAAAACACTGAGTTTGACAATGAAAAATGCAGTTCTGTTCTCAGCATCCGGTCCAGACGTGCAGCCAAGACTGCTGCAGCAAGCTCCATTCTGGGAATGGTCGTGCACTTAAGAGGTGCCACTCTGGCTTTTCCAAAGGCAAAGGATACACAGACATCACCGTTACTATTTGTGAGCCGAAGGTAGGACACGGCGCCATAGCCCACCTCGCTAGCATCACAAAAGTGATGCAACTGTGCAGATGTGATGTGACCGAAGCCTGAAGGAATAAAGCTTCTATTTACTCCCAGAGTGCCCAGAAGGTGAAGCATGCTATGCCAACTCTCCCAGGTCTGTGCGACCACATGAGGGATCCTCTCATCCCAGCTCAATTTCAGCTTACATAAACTTTGCAGGATCTGCTTTGCCACCAGTGTGATGGGAGCCAGAAAACCTAGAGGGTCGTAGATTGAACAAACAACAGAGAGAATTCCCCTTCTGGTTATCTGGTGTGACTTGATGGTTATGCTAAAAGTAAACTGATCTTTTTCCACAAACCATTGAACACCAAGGGCTCTTTCCATTGGCAGCTGCTCCTTGCTCAGATCTAAAGCTTGCACTTCTTTAGCTCTGTCTTTCTCAGGGATCGCAGCAAGGACTGCACGATCATTGCTAATCCACTTGTTAAGATGGAAGCCCCCTTTCGCGCATAACTCATTAAGCTTGTGAAAAAGTGACAAAGCCTGTTCTGTACTACCAACTGCCTTCAGACAGTCGTCGACATAGAAATTATGCCTGATGGTGTTCGTAATGTCCTCTGAATATTCATGCTGGTGGTCATCGGCGGTTTTCTGCAACGCAAATGTTGCACAGCTGGGTGAGGATACTGCACCAAATATATGTACCAACATTCTGTGCTCAACGAGGTCTTTGGAGATGTCCCCATCAGGCCACCAGAGGAAGCGCAAGAAATTGATATGTTCCTTCGCCACTCGAACCTGATGAAACATCCCTTCTATGTCCGTGATGAATGCGACAGGGCCCAAGCGAAAGCGAATCAGCACACCAAGCAGTGTGTTGGTCAAGTCAGGCCCCTGAAGAAGTTCCCTGTTCAGAGATGTTCCACCATAAACTGCTGCACAGTCAAAAACCACACGCAGCTTGTTTTTGCGTGGGTGATAGACACCATGGTGTGGCAAGTACCACAGCTTACCAGTTTCGGGCTGCAGCTCATTCTGAGGAACAATTTCGGCATATCCTTTGGACATAACCTCATCCATAAAGGCCTTGTACTCATTAAAGAATTCTTGGTCCCTTTTAAATCTCTTTATCAAGTTCTGGGCCCTTTGATAGGCTATTTGCCTGTTATTGGGCATGTGCATGTTTGTAGTGGCTTTACGAAATGGAAGTTTCAGATTGTAATGACCATTTTTAAGTTCAGCTGAATCAGACACAATCTCCAAAAACTGTTTATCATCCTGTGACAATTCAATCTGTTCTCCATAATGCTGTTCCATAAAATCTTCATTGTATTGCTTTATCAACAAATTCTCTAAATTGGCAATGGATATTCTATTGACTGTAGTGCAAGCACCATTCAAGTTTTCATCATATCCTAGCGGCCCATTAATAACCCAACCAAGATGGGTTTTCACAGCATAAGGTCCACTGTCAACGCTGTTAATAATCTTCCAGGGTTCTAATGCTCTTGGAGCATTGACTCCTATCAAAAGCCCAATGCCTGCGTCGATAGGCGTGATGTCAACCTCATTAAGGTAAGGCCACTTTCTTATATCTTTTAGCTTTGGGATATCATCATGGGTCACAGGGATTTGGTTTTGAGTAAAAACATCAGGGAGTTCAAGAAAGTTGTCGCTGTCCAATGCAGCTACTTCCAAGCCAGAGATTCTAATTGTTGATAATGCTTTTTCCTGACCCATTGTTTTCAAGATGATCTCTGTTCTCTTTCCAGATGCTTGAAGCTGTATGGCCAACTGCTCAGTACAAAATGTTGCTGAGCTCCCTGGATCCAAGAATGCATAGGTTTCAATGAATTTTGTTCCTTTTTTTAATTTCACTTTCACAGGTAAGATTGCCAGAGCACATTCCTTTTTACCGGCCCCAGTATTGCTACCCGTTGCCAATGAGAGGACTGCATCGGAACTAGCGGAACTTGTGGGTGTCTTTGTTTCAGTCTGAGACTTGCTTTGGTTTCCCTTGGCTTGTATGTGCAGAATTGTTGGATGGTTTTGTTTACATATGTTGCATGACAAACGTTTCTGACAATTTTTGCTTAAATGTCCCTTTTGCAAGCAGCCAAAGCATAGTCCTTTATTCTTGAAGAACTCCACTTTATCATTGTTTGGTTTGTTTTGAAATGTTTCACAAACTTCCATGGGGTGGCTTCTATTGCAGAACATGCATGGCTTTGTAAATGCACTTGAATTGGTTACATTTGAGGATTGTTTATTTGTTTGTAAATATACCTTTGATTGTTCAGACATCGACGTAGATGCGACAGCTGTAGCAAAACTGCTCCCCTTGTTTGGTTTTGAGTAGACTTTGTTTTGTCTTGGTTCTTGTGTTTTATTGACTGGGCTCTGTATTTCTCCAAAAATTGGATCCAGCATAATTCGTGCTTGTTTGTCAATAAAGGCGAGTAAATCTCTGAATGTGGCTCTTTGTTTGTGTTTCTCATAAATGGTGCAGACAACAGTTCGCCATTTCTCTCTAAGTTTAAAAGGTAATTTTGAAACTATGACTTTTAAGTTGGAGGGTGTTTCAAGATCTACAACATAATCCATTTCTTGCATGGTATTGTGGCAGCTTTTCAAAAAAATTGCATATGATCTAAGGCCTAAAGCATCCTCAGCCTTAACCGCGGGCCACTTCAGTGCCTTGTCCAAGAAAGCAGATGCAACTTTAATTTTGTTTCCAAAATGCCATTGGAGTTGTTCTTTTGCCTCTTTGTATCCTCTGTCTGGTGGTAAATGAAAGCAACTTCGTACAAGGTTCCTTGGCTCTCCAGAGGTATACTGCTCCAGGTAGTAAAGCCTTTGTTGCATATTTTCAGTTTTTGTTTCAATTGTATGTTCAAAAGATTTCAAAAATGATCTGAACTGAAGTGGGTCTCCATAAAAGACAGGTATTTCTCTTTGTGGTAGTTGAGACAATGCGTGTTGCTTTGCAAGCAATTCTGTAAGTTCGTTTTGTTTTTTCATGACATCAAGCAAGGAATTGCTATTTAAATCTGAGCTGTATGCAGGTGATTTGTTTGTGTCCTTTTGGACTGGCATTTGTTTAGCGGAGTTTGAGAATGAGCAATGAGGTTCTGTTTCAAGTTTGACTTTACTTGTGCTACTATAAAGAGGAAATGTGTATTGTTTTGTTGGAAGTTTCTTTTTTGTTGTTGGAATAATATATTCAGTCGAGGCACCAGATGGAGTAGCGAAATCAGCTGGCAAAAGTTCGGTTTCAGAAAGCACTCGAATTGTAGCTTCAGCTTCAGCTATTTTAGCTTTCAATTGATGTTTTTTCTGTGCTGATTTTATTCGTAATTCCTCCATTTCGAGTTCGAGTTGTTTATCTATGGACTGCGTTTGTGCCAGCAACACAGCGCGTTGCACGCGCGCTTCCAAGAGCGCGTCGGAGGCTCTGCTGCCCCGACTGGAGACTCTACTAGGCGGCTTTGCTGCGGCCGCTTGTGAAACACTGTCATGAGGCGACACAGACTCATCACCTTCACCATGCACATCGGTCTTCTTTTCATGTTCACGAGCGTTCCCTTCGGCAAACTTTTCATCTGCGTAAGCTCTTACTTCATCAACTTTTAACCAGAATTCAATGCCATTAAGAAACTCTTTGAATCGCGACGCTTTTGGCTCAAACCAATCATTTTGATCATAAGCCCTTTCTTCTTGTGGCAATAGAGCTTGGACAGACTCTTGTAATTCTTTAAATTCATCAAAATAACGTATAAAATCTCCGAATTGTACTTCCACTTCTTCCTTTGTATCGCCAGCTTCAATAAGAGCGTCTATTTCGTTACACTTTCTTGTAAGGACACCCAACTTTCCTCTGCGGGTTCCGATCAACTTAAACAGTTTCTTTTCTTTCTCAGCCATCGCTTCCCCATTTTCCACATCGATTCCTTCCATTTTTATAATTTTAAACCGCGCAAACAAACAGGTTAAAACCTTTAGGCTCGGCGGCTCGAAGCTACTTTAACACTGTAGTACTCACGAATACAGTGGATCGAAATTTGAAGATCAATGTGGCTTTTCCAGAGTCCAAGTGTCCACATCCATCAATCCTGAAACTGTTTTGACGTTTTGTGTAGCGACTATTTTCTTTGTTTAATCCATGGTGATGAAAAACGCTGTGCCCGGTTGGGATTGAACGCATACTCCATGATACGTAGAAAAGAAAATAGTTTATTGAGTCTATTTGAGAAAAAACATGAATAAAAACTAGCTGTAAATTATGCAGAAATATTAAACTTAACGAAAGTATTGTTTATTGTTCCAAACATAACATAAAGCATGGTCAAAACAGTGTGAGAAAACCGTACAGCATTTTCCACCAACCTCCATCTAAAATCAGCGCCATGGCTATATAACCTTTGACCTGATGATGTCACACCATCCCAGATACAATGTAAAACACAAATTAAATACAAATTCATATCTCATAACCTAATTCTTATCACTAAACTACTACTAAACATAAAATTAAAAATAAAAATAAACTTTCAATTATCAAACCCAAAATTCCGAGTTGGTGAAACCCAAAATATCAAAATGGCAAAATGGCTGTAACATATGCTTTCCAGTCTATGAGACAAGACTCAGGTCCAAGTTGTCCAAGCTTCACACTCACACACTGAGCTGAGGAGTGCTATTTGATCATGAAAAACCCTCTTGATATCCATGGACGGGGGAATCAGACAGGTTATGCAATCAGCTTTTGCTTTGTCCTTTGCACAAAAAAAGCCCTATCCCAGATTCCAGAAGCCTGGAGCAATAGATGACGCGCGTGACTTGTCCTTGAGAGAAAATGTGCTGCCACATGCACCGCTCGCCATGTAGGACCTCGTGGCGCAACGGTAGCGCGTCTGACTCCAGATCAGAAGGTTGCGTGTTCAAATCACGTTGAGGTCATGAGCTGTCTGTGTGTGGCGGCTGGTGTTGCTGGCTTTTCCGAGAAGGTTCGTAGGCAGAATTTTAAATTACATCCAATCCCTAGGATGACCATGCATGTTTGTGTCAACCTCTTGACAAAAGATGACAGCGCTCAGGTAACAGCTCACCGACCTAATTACTAGGCAGACATCCTCAGCCTGCTATAACATGTTTCCCCATTGTCGGCCGGCTGTGCGTGCTGAGAAAAGTTAGGGCCTGATAAGGCGTCTTTAGATGCCATCATAATAGAAGATTCAGCTGGTCTGACAGACAGGATCCTAGTTTATTCTAGGTAAGAAATGGAAATGTTTGAAGCTTCAAGTTTCCTTCTAAGGTGAGGGGTTTGTATTTTATTCATCTGTAGATAAGAAGACCTGTGGCAATACCATCTCCTGGTAACCTTCCTGAACATAAGACAATCTCCTAAGAGAAAGTATCCACTGGTAAATTATGGAAATACTTGGCAAGGAGTCAGCAATTTCCAACGTTCTGCTCTTGAGAATTTCTTAATCCAAGCTGGGCCTCTTAATCGCTTTGAACAACTTGCGCCAAACGCTCTTCTTCCTAAGCACCAATAGAAGGTAACGCCTGAACAGGGACTTGAACACTGGACCCTCAGATTAAAAGTCTGATGCTCTACCGACTGAGCTATCCAGGCTCTAAAAAATGTGCCATCGCTCCCAAAAAGCAGTTTGAGGCATCCTTTCCCAACGCTCGTCCATTGTTTGACACATGTGAAGAAACAAAGCACTTGTGAACCCTTTCAAGTGGTGAGGTTGGCCACCAGAATTTTAAACCTTCACACTGGCTGATAACATGTTCCAGTATTTAAGCCGAGATCAATCGAACCATTAAGATTTTTGTTTAACTACCATGTTTTCAACATTTCGTTCCCTAACAAGAGGATTCTGACCATCACATCCAGTGAAAGTTGTTACCAGGATCACTCTTCTGAACAGCCCTGCCTCTAAAGTCTTATCTAGGATAAGTGAATGTCTTATATGCCTATGGTATGTGAATAACTTTAAAGAGATCAGCATTATCGACGAAGGTTGGCCTTCTAGACAAGGAGACCACATGACTCATTTTCAAGTCTACTTTATTTACAAACATGGACTAAAGCCATGGACCCTGAGATCAAAAGACCAGTGCGCTATCGACTGAGAAATACAACCAACTCGGTCAAGATTGGTTTGCAGTCGACACTGTTCATTACATTTTCAACAGTTTTGCACACACACTTTTCCAGCATTCTTCCCTGATCAAATAGATCACTCTGGACCAGACAAAGACATCCGCATCGGCTTTCAGCAATTTATCACTGTATGCTTTCATAGAAAATGGGCACAAAGGAGCTTTCAGTGATGTATTTTCATATATACATATAGATATATTTATATACGTTGAAGTCCAGTGTGTAGTGCAATCTTGGGCATTCGTGGCTCCATGTAACTCGGAAGATGGAGATTAATACCACCTTTGCCACTGAATGCCCATCATCTGACACAAAGACTGTTGTGAAATAATCCCAAAGATTGTCCCACACTGCTCCATACTCATATGCTTTCCAGTCTATGAGACAAGACTCAGGTCCAAGTTGTCCAAGCTTCACACTCACACACTGAGCTGAGGAGTGCTATTTGATCATGAAAAACCCTCTTGATATCCATGGACGGGGGAATCAGACAGGTTATGCAATCAGCTTTTGCTTTGTCCTTTGCACAAAAAAAAGCCCTATCCCAGATTCCAGAAGCCTGGAGCAATAGATGACGCGCGTGACTTGTCCTTGAGAGAAAATGTGCTGCCACATGCACCGCTCGCCATGTAGGACCTCGTGGCGCAACGGTAGCGCGTCTGACTCCAGATCAGAAGGTTGCGTGTTCAAATCACGTCGAGGTCATGAGCTGTCTGTGTGTGGCGGCTGGTGTTGCTGGCTTTTCCGAGAAGGTTCGTGGGCAGAATTTTAAATTACATCCAATCCCTAGGATGACCATGCATGTTTGTGTCAACCTCTTGACAAAAGATGACAGCGCTCAGGTAACAGCTCACCGACCTAATTACTAGGCAGACATCCTCAGCCTGCTATAACATGTTTCCCCATTCTCGGCCGGCTGTGCGTGCTGAGAAAAGTTAGGGCCTGATAAGGCGTCTTTAGATGCCATCATAATAGAAGATTCAGCTGGTCTGACAGACAGGATCCTAGTTTATCCTAGGTAAGAAATGGAAATGTTTGAAGCTTCAAGTTTCCTTCTAAGGTGAGGGGTTTGTATTTTATTCATCTGTAGATAAGAAGACCTGTGGCAATACCATCTCCTGGTGACCTACCTGAACATAAGACAATCTCCTAAGAGAAAGTATCCACTGGTAAATTATGGAAATACTTGGCAAGGAGTCAGCAATTTCCAACGTTCTGCTCTTGAGAATTTCTTAATCCAAGCTGGGATTTTTAATCGCTTTGAACAACTTGCGCCAAACGCTCTTCTTCCTAAGCACCAATAGAAGGTAACGCCTGAACAGGGACTTGAACCCTGGACCCTCAGATTAAAAGTCTGATGCTCTACCGACTGAGCTATCCAGGCCCTGAAAAAGGTGCCATCGCTCCCAAAAAGCAGTTTGAGGCATCCTTTCCCAACGCTCGTCCATTGTTTGACACGTGAAGAAACAAAGCACTTGTGAACCCTTTCAAGTGGTGAGGTTGGCCACCAGAATTTTAAACCTTCACACTGGCTGATAACATGTCCCAGTATTTAAGCCGAGATCAATCGAACCATTAAGATTTTTGTTTAACTGCCATGTTTTCAACATTTCGTTCCCTAACAAGAGGATTCTGACCATCACATCCAGTGAAAGTTGTTACCAGGATCACTCTTCTGAACAGCCCTGCCTCTAAAGTCTTATCTAGGATAAGTGAATGTCTTATATGCCTATGGTATGTGAATAACTTTAAAGAGATCAGCATTATCGACGAAGGTTGGCCTTCTAGACAAGGAGACCACATGACTCATTTTCAAGTCTACTTTATTTACAAACATGGACTAAAGCCATGGACCCTGAGATCAAAAGACCAGTGCGCTATCGACTGAGAAATACAACCAACTCGGTCAAGATTTGTTTGCAGTCGACACTGTTCATTACATTTTAAACAGTTTTGCACACACACTTTTCCAGCATACTTCCCTGATCAAATGGATCGTCCACTCTGGACCAGACAAAGATATCCGCATCGGCTTTCAGCAATTTATCACTGTATGCTTTCATAGAAAACGGGCACAAGGGAGCTTTCAGTGATGTATTTTCATATATACATATAGATATATTTATATACGTTGAAGTCCAGTGTGTAGTGCAATCTTGGGCATTCGTGGCTCCATGTAACTCGGAAGATGGAGATTAATACCACCTTTGCCACTGAATGCCCATCATCTGACACAAAGACTGTTGTGAAATAATCCCAAAGATTGTCCCACACTGCTCCATACTCATATGCTTTCCAGTCTATGAGACAAGACTCAGGTCCAAGTTGTCCAAGCTTCACACTCACACACTGAGCTGAGGAGTGCTATTTGATCATGAAAAACCCTCTTGATATCCATGGACGGGGGAATCAGACAGGTTATGCAATCAGCTTTTGCTTTGTCCTTTGCACAAAAAAAAGCCCTATCCCAGATTCCAGAAGCCTGGAGCAATAGATGACGCGCGTGACTTGTCCTTGAGAGAAAATGTGCTGCCACATGCACCGCTCGCCATGTAGGACCTCGTGGCGCAACGGTAGCGCATCTGACTCCAGATCAGAAGGTTGCGTGTTCAAATCACGTCGAGGTCATGACCTGTGTGTGGTGGTTGGTGTTGCTGGCTTTTCCGAGAAGGTTCGTGGGCAGAATTTTAAATTACATCCAATCCCTAGGATGACCATGCATGTTTGTGTCAACCTCTTGACAAAAGATGACAGCGCTCAGGTAACAGCTCACCGACCTAATTACTAGGCAGACATCCTCAGCCTGCTATAACATGTTTCCCCATTCTCGGCCGGCTGTGCGTGCTGAGAAAAGTTAGGGCCTGATAAGGCGTCTTTAGATGCCATCATAATAGAAGATTCAGCTGGTCTGACAGACAGGATCCTAGTTTATCCTAGGTAAGAAATGGAAATGTTTGAAGCTTCAAGTTTCCTTCTAAGGTGAGGGGTTTGTATTTTATTCATCTGTAGATAAGAAGACCTGTGGCAATACCATCTCCTGGTGACCTTCCTGAACATAAGACAATCTCCTAAGAGAAAGTATCCACTGGTAAATTATGGAAATACTTGGCAAGGAGTCAGCAATTTCCAACGTTCTGCTCTTGAGAATTTCTTAATCCAAGCTGGGATTTTTAATCGCTTTGAACAACTTGCGCCAAACGCTCTTCTTCCTAAGCACCAATAGAAGGTAACGCCTGAACAGGGACTTGAACCCTGGACCCTCAGATTAAAAGTCTGATGCTCTACCGACTGAGCTATCCAGGCTCTGAAAAAGGTGCCATCGCTCCCAAAAAGCAGTTTTAGGCATCCTTTCCCAACGCTCGTCCATTGTTTGACACATGTGAAGAAACAAAGCACTTGTGAACCCTTTCAAGTGGTAAGGTTGGCCACCAGAATTTTAAACCCTCACACTGGCTGATAACATGTCCCAGTATTTAAGCCGAGATCAATCGAACCGTTAAGATTTTTGTTTAACTGCCATGTTTTCAACATTTCGTTCCCTAACAAGAGGATTCTGACCATCACATCCAGTGAAAGTTGTTACCAAGATCACGCTTCTGAACAGCCCTGCCTCTAAAGTCTTATCTAGAATAAGTGAATGTCTTATATGCCTATGGTATGTGAATAATTTTAAAGAGATCAGCATTATCGACGAAGGTTGGCCTTCTAGACAAGGAGACCACATGACTCATTTTCAAGTCTACTTTATTTACAAACATGGACTAAAGCCATGGACCCTGAGATCAAAAGACCAGTGCGCTATCGACTGAGAAATACAACCAACTCGGTCAAGATTGGTTTGCAGTCGACACTCTTCATTACATTTTCAACAGTTTTGCACACACAATTTTCCAGCATACTTCCCTGATCAAATGGATCGTCCACTCTGGACCAGACAAAGACATCCGCATCGGCTTTCAGCAATTTATCGGCACAAAACGGGCACAAGGGAGCTTTCAGTGATGTATTTTCATATATACATATAGATATATTTATATACGTTGAAGTCCAGTGTGTAGTGCAATCTTGGGCATTCGTGGCTCCATGTAACTCGGAAGATGGAGATTAATACCACCTTTGCCACTGAATGCCCATCATCTGACACAAAGACTGTTGTGAAATAATCCCAAAGATTGTCCCACACTGCTCCATACTCATATGCTTTCCAGTCTATGAGACAAGACTCAGGTCCAAGTTGTCCAAGCTTCACACTCACACACTGAGCTGAGGAGTGCTATTTGATCATGAAAAACCCTCTTGATATCCATGGACGGGGGAATCAGACAGGTTATGCAATCAGCTTTTGCTTTGTCCTTTGCACAAAAAAAGCCCTATCCCAGATTCCAGAAGCCTGGAGCAATAGATGACGCGCGTGACTTGTCCTTGAGAGAAAATGTGCTGCCACATGCACCGCTCGCCATGTAGGACCTCGTGGCGCAACGGTAGCGCGTCTGACTCCAGATCAGAAGGTTGCGTGTTCAAATCACGTCGAGGTCATGAGCTGTCTGTGTGTGGCGGCTGGTGTTGCTGGCTTTTCCGAGAAGGTTCGTAGGCAGAATTTTAAATTACATCCAATCCCTAGGATGACCATGCATGTTTGTGTCAACCTCTTGACAAAAGATGACAGCGCTCAGGTAACAGCTCACCGACCTAATTACTAGGCAGACATCCTCAGCCTGCTATAACATGTTTCCCCATTGTCGGCCGGCTGTGCGTGCTGAGAAAAGTTAGGGCCTGATAAGGCGTCTTTAGATGCCATCATAATAGAAGATTCAGCTGGTCTGACAGACAGGATCCTAGTTTATCCTAGGTAAGAAATGGAAATGTTTGAAGCTTCAAGTTTCCTTCTAAGGTGAGGGGTTTGTATTTTATTCATCTGTAGATAAGAAGACCTGTGGCAATACCATCTCCTGGTGACCTTCCTGAACATAAGACAATCTCCTAAGAGAAAGTATCCACTGGTAAATTATGGAAATACTTGGCAAGGAGTCAGCAATTTCCAACGTTCTGCTCTTGAGAATTTCTTAATCCAAGCTGGGCCTCTTAATCGCTTTGAACAACTTGCGCCAAACGCTCTTCTTCCTTAGCACCAATAGAAGGTAACGCCTGAACAGGGACTTGAACCCTGGACCCTCAGATTAAAAGTCTGATGCTCTACCGACTGAGCTATCAAGGCTCTGAAAAAGGTGCCATCGCTCCCAAAAAGCAGTTTTAGGCATCCTTTCCCAACGCTCGTCCATTGTTTGACACATGTGAAGAAACAAAGCACTTGTGAACCCTTTCAAGTGGTAAGGTTGGCCACCAGAATTTTAAACCCTCACACTGGCTGATAACATGTCCCATTATTTAAGCCGAGATCAATCGAACCGTTAAGATTTTTGTTTAACTGCCATGTTTTCAACATTTCGTTCCCTAACAAGAGGATTCTGACCATCACATCCAGTGAAAGTTGTTACCAAGATCACGCTTCTGAACAGCCCTGCCTCTAAAGTCTTATCTAGAATAAGTGAATGTCTTATATGCCTATGGTATGTGAATAATTTTAAAGAGATCAGCATTATCGACGAAGGTTGGCCTTCTAGACAAGGAGACCACATGACTCATTTTCAAGTCTACTTTATTTACAAACATGGACTAAAGCCATGGACCCTGAGATCAAAAGACCAGTGCGCTATCGACTGAGAAATACAACCAACTCGGTCAAGATTGGTTTGCAGTCGACACTCTTCATTACATTTTCAACAGTTTTGCACACACACTTTTCCAGCATACTTCCCTGATCAAATGGATCGTCCACTCTGGACCAGACAAAGACATCCGCATCGGCTTTCAGCAATTTATCACTGTATGCTTTCATAGAAAACGGGCACAAGGGAGCTTTCAGTGATGTATTTTCATATATACATATAGATATATTTATATACGTTGAAGTCCAGTGTGTAGTGCAATCTTGGGCATTCGTGGCTCCATGTAACTCGGAAGATGGAGATTAATACCACCTTTGCCACTGAATGCCCATCATCTGACACAAAGACTGTTGTGAAATAATCCCAAAGATTGTCCCACACTGCTCCATACTCATATGCTTTCCAGTCTATGAGACAAGACTCAGGTCCAAGTTGTCCAAGCTTCACACTCACACACTGAGCTGAGGAGTGCTATTTGATCATGAAAAACCCTCTTGATATCCATGGACGGGGGAATCAGACAGGTTATGCAATCAGCTTTTGCTTTGTCCTTTGCACAAAAAAAAGCCCTATCCCAGATTCCAGAAGCCTGGAGCAATAGATGACGCGCGTGACTTGTCCTTGAGAGAAAATGTGCTGCCACATGCACCGCTCGCCATGTAGGACCTCGTGGCGCAACGGTAGCGCGTCTGACTCCAGATCAGAAGGTTGCGTGTTCAAATCACGTCGAGGTCATGAGCTGTCTGTGTGTGGCGGCTGGTGTTGCTGGCTTTTCCGAGAAGGTTCGTGGGCAGAATTTTAAATTACATCCAATCCCTAGGATGACCATGCATGTTTGTGTCAACCTCTTGACAAAAGATGACAGCGCTCAGGTAACAGCTCACCGACCTAATTACTAGGCAGACATCCTCAGCCTGCTATAACATGTTTCCCCATTCTCGGCCGGCTGTGCGTGCTGAGAAAAGTTAGGGCCTGATAAGGTGTCTTTAGATGCCATCATAATAGAAGATTCAGCTGGTCTGACAGACAGGATCCTAGTTTATCCTAGGTAAGAAATGGAAATGTTTGAAGCTTCAAGTTTCCTTCTAAGGTGAGGGGTTTGTATTTTATTCATCTGTAGATAAGAAGACCTGTGGCAATACCATCTCCTGGTGACCTACCTGAACATAAGACAATCTCCTAAGAGAAAGTATCCACTGGTAAATTATGGAAATACTTGGCAAGGAGTCAGCAATTTCCAACGTTCTGCTCTTGAGAATTTCTTAATCCAAGCTGGGATTTTTAATCGCTTTGAACAACTTGCGCCAAACGCTCTTCTTCCTAAGCACCAATAGAAGGTAACGCCTGAACAGGGACTTGAACCCTGGACCCTCAGATTAAAAGTCTGATGCTCTACCGACTGAGCTATCCAGGCCCTGAAAAAGGTGCCATCGCTCCCAAAAAGCAGTTTGAGGCATCCTTTCCCAACGCTCGTCCATTGTTTGACACGTGAAGAAACAAAGCACTTGTGAACCCTTTCAAGTGGTGAGGTTGGCCACCAGAATTTTAAACCTTCACACTGGCTGATAACATGTCCCAGTATTTAAGCCGAGATCAATCGAACCATTAAGATTTTTGTTTAACTGCCATGTTTTCAACATTTCGTTCCCTAACAAGAGGATTCTGACCATCACATCCAGTGAAAGTTGTTACCAGGATCACTCTTCTGAACAGCCCTGCCTCTAAAGTCTTATCTAGGATAAGTGAATGTCTTATATGCCTATGGTATGTGAATAACTTTAAAGAGATCAGCATTATCGACGAAGGTTGGCCTTCTAGACAAGGAGACCACATGACTCATTTTCAAGTCTACTTTATTTACAAACATGGACTAAAGCCATGGACCCTGAGATCAAAAGACCAGTGCGCTATCGACTGAGAAATACAACCAACTCGGTCAAGATTTGTTTGCAGTCGACACTGTTCATTACATTTTAAACAGTTTTGCACACACACTTTTCCAGCATACTTCCCTGATCAAATGGATCGTCCACTCTGGACCAGACAAAGATATCCGCATCGGCTTTCAGCAATTTATCACTGTATGCTTTCATAGAAAACGGGCACAAGGGAGCTTTCAGTGATGTATTTTCATATATACATATAGATATATTTATATACGTTGAAGTCCAGTGTGTAGTGCAATCTTGGGCATTCGTGGCTCCATGTAACTCGGAAGATGGAGATTAATACCACCTTTGCCACTGAATGCCCATCATCTGACACAAAGACTGTTGTGAAATAATCCCAAAGATTGTCCCACACTGCTCCATACTCATATGCTTTCCAGTCTATGAGACAAGACTCAGGTCCAAGTTGTCCAAGCTTCACACTCACACACTGAGCTGAGGAGTGCTATTTGATCATGAAAAACCCTCTTGATATCCATGGACGGGGGAATCAGACAGGTTATGCAATCAGCTTTTGCTTTGTCCTTTGCACAAAAAAAAGCCCTATCCCAGATTCCAGAAGCCTGGAGCAATAGATGACGCGCGTGACTTGTCCTTGAGAGAAAATGTGCTGCCACATGCACCGCTCGCCATGTAGGACCTCGTGGCGCAACGGTAGCGCATCTGACTCCAGATCAGAAGGTTGCGTGTTCAAATCACGTCGAGGTCATGACCTGTGTGTGGTGGTTGGTGTTGCTGGCTTTTCCGAGAAGGTTCGTGGGCAGAATTTTAAATTACATCCAATCCCTAGGATGACCATGCATGTTTGTGTCAACCTCTTGACAAAAGATGACAGCGCTCAGGTAACAGCTCACCGACCTAATTACTAGGCAGACATCCTCAGCCTGCTATAACATGTTTCCCCATTCTCGGCCGGCTGTGCGTGCTGAGAAAAGTTAGGGCCTGATAAGGCGTCTTTAGATGCCATCATAATAGAAGATTCAGCTGGTCTGACAGACAGGATCCTAGTTTATCCTAGGTAAGAAATGGAAATGTTTGAAGCTTCAAGTTTCCTTCTAAGGTGAGGGGTTTGTATTTTATTCATCTGTAGATAAGAAGACCTGTGGCAATACCATCTCCTGGTGACCTTCCTGAACATAAGACAATCTCCTAAGAGAAAGTATCCACTGGTAAATTATGGAAATACTTGGCAAGGAGTCAGCAATTTCCAACGTTCTGCTCTTGAGAATTTCTTAATCCAAGCTGGGATTTTTAATCGCTTTGAACAACTTGCGCCAAACGCTCTTCTTCCTAAGCACCAATAGAAGGTAACGCCTGAACAGGGACTTGAACCCTGGACCCTCAGATTAAAAGTCTGATGCTCTACCGACTGAGCTATCCAGGCTCTGAAAAAGGTGACATCGCTCCCAAAAAGCAGTTTTAGGCATCCTTTCCCAACGCTCGTCCATTGTTTGACACATGTGAAAAAAACAAAGCACTTGTGAACCCTTTCAAGTGGTAAGGTTGGCCACCAGAATTTTAAACCCTCACACTGGCTGATAACATGTCCCAGTATTTAAGCCGAGATCAATCGAACCGTTAAGATTTTTGTTTAACTGCCATGTTTTCAACATTTCGTTCCCTAACAAGAGGATTCTGACCATCACATCCAGTGAAAGTTGTTACCAAGATCACGCTTCTGAACAGCCCTGCCTCTAAAGTCTTATCTAGAATAAGTGAATGTCTTATATGCCTATGGTATGTGAATAATTTTAAAGAGATCAGCATTATCGACGAAGGTTGGCCTTCTAGACAAGGAGACCACATGACTCATTTTCAAGTCTACTTTATTTACAAACATGGACTAAAGCCATGGACCCTGAGATCAAAAGACCAGTGCGCTATCGACTGAGAAATACAACCAACTCGGTCAAGATTGGTTTGCAGTCGACACTGTTCATTACATTTTCAACAGTTTTGCACACACACTTTTCCAGCATACTTCCCTGATCAAATGGATCGTCCACTCTGGACCAGACAAAGACATCCGCATCGGCTTTCAGCAATTTATCACTGTATGCTTTCATAGAAAACGGGCACAAGGGAGCTTTCAGTGATGTATTTTCATATATACATATAGATATATTTATATACGTTGAAGTCCAGTGTGTAGTGCAATCTTGGGCATTCGTGGCTCCATGTAACTCGGAAGATGGAGATTAATACCACCTTTGCCACTGAATGCCCATCATCTGACACAAAGACTGTTGTGAAATAATCCCAAAGATTGTCCCACACTGCTCCATACTCATATGCTTTCCAGTCTATGAGACAAGACTCAGGTCCAAGTTGTCCAAGCTTCACACTCACACACTGAGCTGAGGAGTGCTATTTGATCATGAAAAACCCTCTTGATATCCATGGACGGGGGAATCAGACAGGTTATGCAATCAGCTTTTGCTTTGTCCTTTGCACAAAAAAAGCCCTATCCCAGATTCCAGAAGCCTGGAGCAATAGATGACGCGCGTGACTTGTCCTTGAGAGAAAATGTGCTGCCACATGCACCGCTCGCCATGTAGGACCTCGTGGCGCAACGGTAGCGCGTCTGACTCCAGATCAGAAGGTTGCGTGTTCAAATCACGTCGAGGTCATGAGCTGTCTGTGTGTGGCGGCTGGTGTTGCTGGCTTTTCCGAGAAGGTTCGTAGGCAGAATTTTAAATTACATCCAATCCCTAGGATGACCATGCATGTTTGTGTCAACCTCTTGACAAAAGATGACAGCGCTCAGGTAACAGCTCACCGACCTAATTACTAGGCAGACATCCTCAGCCTGCTATAACATGTTTCCCCATTGTCGGCCGGCTGTGCGTGCTGAGAAAAGTTAGGGCCTGATAAGGCGTCTTTAGATGCCATCATAATAGAAGATTCAGCTGGTCTGACAGACAGGATCCTAGTTTATCCTAGGTAAGAAATGGAAATGTTTGAAGCTTCAAGTTTCCTTCTAAGGTGAGGGGTTTGTATTTTATTCATCTGTAGATAAGAAGACCTGTGGCAATACCATCTCCTGGTGACCTTCCTGAACATAAGACAATCTCCTAAGAGAAAGTATCCA
Source organism: Clarias gariepinus (assembly GCF_024256425.1). NCBI lineage: Eukaryota > Metazoa > Chordata > Actinopteri > Siluriformes > Clariidae > Clarias > Clarias gariepinus. Next base: position 1,578,658 of record NC_071104.1, read on the forward strand.
CTGGTAAATTATGGAAATACTTGGCAAGGAGTCAGCAATTTCCAACGTTCTGCTCTTGAGAATTTCTTAATCCAAGCTGGGCCTCTTAATCGCTTTGAACAACTTGCGCCAAACGCTCTTCTTCCTAAGCACCAATAGAAGGTAACGCCTGAACAGGGACTTGAACCCTGGACCCTCAGATTAAAAGTCTGATGCTCTACCGACTGAGCTATCAAGGCTCTGAAAAAGGTGCCATCGCTCCCAAAAAGCAGTTTTAGGCATCCTTTCCCAACGCTCGTCCATTGTTTGACACATGTGAAGAAACAAAGCACTTGTGAACCCTTTTAAGTGGTAAGGTTGGCCACCAGAATTTTAAACCCTCACACTGGCTGATAACATGTCCCATTATTTAAGCCGAGATCAATCGAACCGTTAAGATTTTTGTTTAACTGCCATGTTTTCAACATTTCGTTCCCTAACAAGAGGATTCTGACCATCACATCCAGTGAAAGTTGTTACCAAGATCACGCTTCTGAACAGCCCTGCCTCTAAAGTCTTATCTAGAATAAGTGAATGTCTTATATGCCTATGGTATGTGAATAATTTTAAAGAGATCAGCATTATCGACGAAGGTTGGCCTTCTAGACAAGGAGACCACATGACTCATTTTCAAGTCTACTTTATTTACAAACATGGACTAAAGCCATGGACCCTGAGATCAAAAGACCAGTGCGCTATCGACTGAGAAATACAACCAACTCGGTCAAGATTGGTTTGCAGTCGACACTCTTCATTACATTTTCAACAGTTTTGCACACACACTTTTCCAGCATACTTCCCTGATCAAATGGATCGTCCACTCTGGACCAGACAAAGACATCCGCATCGGCTTTCAGCAATTTATCACTGTATGCTTTCATAGAAAACGGGCACAAGGGAGCTTTCAGTGATGTATTTTCATATATACATATAGATATATTTATATACATTGAAGTCCAGTGTGTAGTGCAATCTTGGGCATTCGTGGCTCCATGTAACTCGGAAGATGGAGATTAATACCACCTTTGCCACTGAATGCCCATCATCTGACACAAAGACTGTTGTGAAATAATCCCAAAGATTGTCCCACACTGCTCCATACTCATATGCTTTCCAGTCTATGAGACAAGACTCAGGTCCAAGTTGTCCAAGCTTCACACTCACACACTGAGCTGAGGAGTGCTATTTGATCATGAAAAACCCTCTTGATATCCATGGACGGGGGAATCAGACAGGTTATGCAATCAGCTTTTGCTTTGTCCTTTGCACAAAAAAAAGCCCTATCCCAGATTCCAGAAGCCTGGAGCAATAGATGACGCGCGTGACTTGTCCTTGAGAGAAAATGTGCTGCCACATGCACCGCTCGCCATGTAGGACCTCGTGGCGCAACGGTAGCGCGTCTGACTCCAGATCAGAAGGTTGCGTGTTCAAATCACGTCGAGGTCATGAGCTGTCTGTGTGTGGCGGCTGGTGTTGCTGGCTTTTCCGAGAAGGTTCGTGGGCAGAATTTTAAATTACATCCAATCCCTAGGATGACCATGCATGTTTGTGTCAACCTCTTGACAAAAGATGACAGCGCTCAGGTAACAGCTCACCGACCTAATTACTAGGCAGACATCCTCAGCCTGCTATAACATGTTTCCCTATTGTCGGCCGGCTGTGCGTGCTGAGAAAAGTTAGGGCCTGATAAGGCGTCTTTAGATGCCATCATAATAGAAGATTCAGCTGGTCTGACAGACAGGATCCTAGTTTATCCTAGGTAAGAAATGGAAATGTTTGAAGCTTCAAGTTTCCTTCTAAGGTGAGGGGTTGGTATTTTATTCATCTGTAGATAAGAAGACCTGTGGCAATACCATCTCCTGGTGACCTTCCTGAACATAAGACAATCTCCTAAGAGAAAGTATCCACTGGTAAATTATGGAAATACTTGGCAAGGAGTCAGCAATTTCCAACGTTCTGCTCTTGAGAATTTCTTAATCCAAGCTGGGCCTCTTAATCGCTTTGAACAACTTGCGCCAAACGCTCTTCTTCCTAAGCACCAATAGAAGGTAACGCCTGAACAGGGACTTGAACCCTGGACCCTCAGATTAAAAGTCTGATGCTCTACCGACTGAGCTATCCAGGCTCTGCAAAAGGTGCCATCGCTCCCAAAAAGCAGTTTGAGGCATCCTTTCCCAACGCTCGTCCATTGTTTGACACATGTGAAGAAACAAAGCACTTGTGAACCCTTTCAAGTGGTGAGGTTGGCCACCAGAATTTTAAACCTTCACACTGGCGGATAACATGTCCCAGTATTTAAGCCGAGATCAATCGAACCGTTAAGATTTTTGTTTAACTGCCATGTTTTCAACATTTCGTTCCCTAACAAGAGGATTCTGACCATCACATCCAGTGAAAGTTGTTACCAGGATCACTCTTCTGAACAGCCCTGCCTCTAAAGTCTTATCTAGGATAAGTGAATGTCTTATATGCCTATGGTATGTGAATAACTTTAAAGAGATCAGCATTATCGACGAAGGTTGGCCTTCTAGACAAGGAGACCACATGACTCATTTTCAAGTCTACTTTATTTACAAACATGGACTAAAGCCATGGACCCTGAGATCAAAAGACCAGTGCGCTATCGACTGAGAAATACAACCAACTCGGTCAAGATTGGTTTGCAGTCGACACTGTTCATTACATTTTAAACAGTTTTGCACACACACTTTTCCAGCATACTTCCCTGATCAAATGGATCGTCCACTCTGGACCAGACAAAGACATCCGCATCGGCTTTCAGCAATTTATCACTGTATGCTTTCATAGAAAACGGGCACAAGGGAGCTTTCAGTGATGTATTTTCATATATACATATAGATATATTTATATACGTTGAAGTCCAGTGTGTAGTGCAATCTCGGGCATTCGTGGCTCCGTGTAACTCGGAAGATGGAGATTAATACCACCTTTGCCACTGAATGCCCATCATCTGACACAAAGACTGTTGTGAAATAATCCCAAAGATTGTCCCACACTGCTCCATACTCATATGCTTTCCAGTCTATGAGATAAGACTCAGGTTCAAGTTGTCCAAGTTTCACACTCACACACTGAGCTGAGGAGTGCTATTTGATCATGAAAAACCCTCTTGATATCCATGGACGGGGGAATCAGACAGGTTATGCAATCAGCTTTTGCTTTGTCCTTTGCACAAAAAAAGCCCTATCCCAGATTCCAGAAGCCTGGAGCAATAGATGACGCGCGTGACTTGTCCTTGAGAGAAAATGTGCTGCCACATGCACCGCTCGCCATGTAGGACCTCGTGGCGCAACGGTAGCGCGTCTGACTCCAGATCAGAAGGTTGCGTGTTCAAATCATGTCGAGGTCATGAGCTGTCTGTGTGTGGCGGCTGGTGTTGCTGGCTTTTCCGAAAAGGTTCGTGGGCAGAATTTTAAATTACATCCAATCTCTAGGATGACCATGCATGTTTGTGTCAACCTCTTGACAAAAGATGACAGCGCTCAGGTAACAGCTCACCGACCTAATTACTAGGCAGACATCCTCAGCCTGCTATAACATGTTTCCCCATTCTCGGCCGGCTGTGCGTGCTGAGAAAAGTTAGGGCCTGATAAGGCGTCTTTAGATGCCATCATAATAGAAGATTCAGCTGGTCTGACAGACAGAATCCTAGTTTATCCTAGGTAAGAAATGGAAATGTTTGAAGCTTCAAGTTTCCTTCTAAGGTGAGGGGTTTGTATTTTATTCATCTGTAGATAAGAAGACCTGTGGCAATACCATCTCCTGGTGACCTTCCTGAACATAAGACAATCTCCTAAGAGAAAGTATCCACTGGTAAATTATGGAAATACTTGGCAAGGAGTCAGCAATTTCCAACGTTCTGCTCTTGAGAATTTCTTAATCCAAGCTGGGATTTTTAATCGCTTTGAACAACTTGCGCCAAACGCTCTTCTTCCTAAGCACCAATAGAAGGTAACGCCTGAACAGGGACTTGAACCAGGACCCTCAGATTAAAAGTCTGATGCTCTACCGACTGAGCTATCCAGGCTCTGCAAAAGGTGCCATCGCTCCCAAAAAGCAGTTTGAGGCATCCTTTCCCAACGCTCGTCCATTGTTTGACACATGTGAAGAAACAAAGCACTTGTGAACCCTTTCAAGTGGTAAGGTTGGCCACCAGAATTTTAAACCTTCACACTGGCTGATAACATGTCCCAGTATTTAAGCCGAGATCAATCGAACCGTTAAGATTTTTGTTTAACTGCCATGTTTTCAACATTTCGTTCCCTAACAAGAGGATTCTGACCATCACATCCAGTGAAAGTTGTTACCAGGATCACTCTTCTGAACAGCCCTGCCTCTAAAGTCTTATCTAGGATAAGTGAATGTCTTATATGCCTATGGTATGTGAATAACTTTAAAGAGATCAGCATTATCGACGAAGGTTGGCCTTCTAGACAAGGAGACCACATGACTCATTTTCAAGTCTACTTTATTTACAAACATGGACTAAAGCCATGGACCCTGAGATCAAAAGACCAGTGCGCTATCGACTGAGAAATACAACCAACTCGGTCAAGATTGGTTTGCAGTCGACACTGTTCATTACATTTTCAACAGTTTTGCACACACACTTTTCCAGCATACTTCCCTGATCAAATGGATCGTCCACTCTGGACCAGACAAAGACATCCGCATCGGCTTTCAGCAATTTATCACTGTATGCTTTCATAGAAAACGGGCACAAGGGAGCTTTCAGTGATGTATTTTCATATATACATATAGATATATTTATATACGTTGAAGTCCAGTGTGTAGTGCAATCTCGGGCATTCGTGGCTCCGTGTAACTCGGAAGATGGAGATTAATACCACCTTTGCCACTGAATGCCCATCATCTGACACAAAGACTGTTGTGAAATAATCCCAAAGATTGTCCCACACTGCTCCATACTCATATGCTTTCCAGTCTATGAGATAAGACTCAGGTTCAAGTTGTCCAAGTTTCACACTCACACACTGAGCTGAGGAGTGCTATTTGATCATGAAAAACCCTCTTGATATCCATGGACGGGGGAATCAGACAGGTTATGCAATCAGCTTTTGCTTTGTCCTTTGCACAAAAAAAGCCCTATCCCAGATTCCAGAAGCCTGGAGCAATAGATGACGCGCGTGACTTGTCCTTGAGAGAAAATGTGCTGCCACATGCACCGCTCGCCATGTAGGACCTCGTGGCGCAACGGTAGCGCGTCAGACTCCACATCAGAAGATTGCGTGTTCAAATCATGTCGAGGTCATGAGCTGTCTGTGTGTGGCGGCTGGTGTTGCTGGCTTTTCCGAGAAGGTTCGTGGGCAGAATTTTAAATTACATCCAATCCCTAGGATGACCATGCATGTTTGTGTCAACCTCTTGACAAAAGATGACAGCGCTCAGGTAACAGCTCACCGACCTAATTACTAGGCAGGCATCCTCAACCTGCTATAACATGTTTCCCTATTGTCGGCCGGCTGTGCGTGCTGAGAAAAGTTAGGGCCTGATAAGGCGTCTTTAGATGCCATCATAATAGAAGATTCAGCTGGTCTGACAGACAGGATCCTAGTTTATCCTAGGTAAGAAATGGAAATGTTTGAAGCTTCAAGTTTCCTTCTAAGGTGAGGGGTTTGTATTTTATTCATCTGTAGATAAGAAGACCTGTGGCAATACCATCTCCTGGTGACCTTCCTGAACATAAGACAATCTCCTAAGAGAAAGTATCCACTGGTAAATTATGGAAATACTTGGCAAGGAGTCAGCAATTTCCAACGTTCTGCTCTTGAGAATTTCTTAATCCAAGCTGGGCCTCTTAATCGCTTTGAACAACTTGCGGCAAACGCTCTTCTTCCTAAGCACCAATAGAAGGTAACGCCTGAACAGGGACTTGAACCCTGGACCCTCAGATTAAAAGTCTGATGCTCTACCGACTGAGCTATCCAGGCTCTGCAAAAGGTGCCATCGCTCCCAAAAAGCAGTTTGAGGCATCCTTTCCCAACGCTCGTCCATTGTTTGACACATGTGAAGAAACAAAGCACTTGTGAACCCTTTCAAGTGGTGAGGTTGGCCACCAGAATTTTAAACCTTCACACTGGCTGATAACATGTCCCAGTATTTAAGCCGAGATCAATCGAACCGTTAAGATTTTTGTTTAACTGCCATGTTTTCAACATTTCGTTCCCTAAGGAGGATTCTGACCATCACATCCAGTGAAAGTTGTTACCAGGATCACTCTTCTGAACAGCCCTGCCTCTAAAGTCTTATCTAGGATAAGTGAATGTCTTATATGCCTATGGTATGTGAATAACTTTAAAGAGATCAGCATTATCGACGAAGGTTGGCCTTGTAGACAAGGAGACCACATGACTCATTTTCAAGTCTACTTTATTTACAAACATGGACTAAAGCCATGGACCCTGAGATCAAAAGACCAGTGCGCTATCGACTGAGAAATACAACCAACTCGGTCAAGATTGGTTTGCAGTCGACACTGTTCATTACATTTTAAACAGTTTTGCACACACACTTTTCCAGCATACTTCCCTGATCAAATGGATCGTCCACTCTGGACCAGACAAAGACATCCGCATCGGCTTTCAGCAATTTATCACTGTGTGCTTTCATAGAAAACGGGCACAAGGGAGCTTTCAGTGATGTATTTTCATATATACATATAGATATATTTATATACGTTGAAGTCCAGTGTGTAGTGCAATCTTGGGCATTCGTGGCTCCGTGTAACTCGGAAGATGGAGATTAATACCACCTTTGCCACTGAATGCCCATCATCTGACACAAAGACTGTTGTGAAATAATCCCAAAGATTGTCCCACACTGCTCCATACTCATATGCTTTCCAGTCTATGAGACAAGACTCAGGTTCAAGTTGTCCAAGTTTCACACTCACACACTGAGCTGAGGAGTGCTATTTGATCATGAAAAACCCTCTTGATATCCATGGACGGGGGAATCAGACAGGTTATGCAATCAGCTTTTGCTTTGTCCTTTGCACAAAAAAAGCCCTATCCCAGATTCCAGAAGCCTGGAGCAATAGATGACGCGCGTGACTTGTCCTTGAGAGAAAATGTGCTGCCACATGCACCGCTCGCCATGTAGGACCTCGTGGCGCAACGGTAGCGCGTCTGACTCCAGATCAGAAGGTTGCGTGTTCAAATCACGTCGAGGTCATGAGCTGTCTGTGTGTGGCGGCTGGTGTTGCTGGCTTTTCCGAGAAGGTTCGTAGGCAGAATTTTAAATTATATCCAATCCCTAGGATGACCATGCATGTTTGTGTCAACCTCTTGACAAAAGATGACAGCGCTCAGGTAACAGCTCACCGACCTAATTACTAGGCAGACATCCTCAGCCTGCTATAACATGTTTCCCCATTGTCGGCCGGCTGTGCATGCTGAGAAAAGTTAGGGGCTGATAAGGCGTCTTTAGATGCCATCATAATAGAAGATTCAGCTGGTCTGACAGACAGGATCCTAGTTTATCCTAGGTAAGAAATGGAAATGTTTGATACTTCAAGTTTCCTTCTAAGGTGAGGGCTTTGTATTTTATTCATCTGTAGATAAGAAGACCTGTGGCAATACCATCTCCTGGTGACCTTCCTGAACATAAGACAATCTCCTAAGAGAAAGTATCCACTGGTAAATTATGGAAATACTTGGCAAGGAGTCAGCAATTTCCAACGTTCTGCTCTTGAGAATTTCTTAATCCAAGCTGGGCCTCTTAATCGCTTTGAACAACTTGCGGCAAACGCTCTTCTTCCTAAGCACCAATAGAAGGTAACGCCTGAACAGGGACTTGAACCCTGGACCCTCAGATTAAAAGTCTGATGCTCTACCGACTGAGCTATCCAGGCTCTGCAAAAGGTGCCATCGCTCCCAAAAAGCAGTTTGAGGCATCCTTTCCCAACGCTCGTCCATTGTTTGACACATGTGAAGAAACAAAGCACTTGTGAACCCTTTCAAGTGGTGAGGTTGGCCACCAGAATTTTAAACCTTCACACTGGCGGATAACATGTCCCAGTATTTAAGCCGAGATCAATCGAACCGTTAAGATTTTTGTTTAACTGCCATGGTTTCAACATTTCGTTCCCTAACAAGAGGATTCTGACCATCACATCCAGTGAAAGTTGTTACCAGGATCACTCTTCTGAACAGCCCTGCCTCTAAAGTCTTATCTAGGATAAGTGAATGTCTTATATGCCTATGGTATGTGAATAATTTTAAAGAGATCAGCATTATCGACGAAGGTTGGCCTTCTAGACAAGGAGACCACATGACTCATTTTCAAGTCTACTTTATTTACAAACATGGACTAAAGCCATGGACCCTGAGATCAAAAGACCAGTGCGCTATCGACTGAGAAATACAACCAACTCGGTCAAGATTGGTTTGCAGTCGACACTGTTCATTACATTTTAAACAGTTTTGCACACACACTTTTCCAGCATACTTCCCTGATCAAATGGATCGTCCACTCTGGACCAGACAAAGACATCCGCATCGGCTTTCAGCAATTTATCACTGTATGCTTTCATAGAAAACGGGCACAAGGGAGCTTTCAGTGATGTATTTTCATATATACATATAGATATATTTATATACGTTGAAGTCCAGTGTGTAGTGCAATCTTGGGCATTCGTGGCTCCGTGTAACTCGGAAGATGGAGATTAATACCACCTTTGCCACTGAATGCCCATCATCTGACACAAAGACTGTTGTGAAATAATCCCAAAGATTGTCCCACACTGCTCCATACTCATATGCTTTCCAGTCTATGAGATAAGACTCAGGTTCAAGTTGTCCAAGTTTCACACTCACACACTGAGCTGAGGAGTGCTATTTGATCATGAAAAACCCTCTTGATATCCATGGACGGGGGAATCAGACAGGTTATGCAATCAGCTTTTGCTTTGTCCTTTGCACAAAAAAAGCCCTATCCCAGATTCCAGAAGCCTGGAGCAATAGATGACGCGCGTGACTTGTCCTTGAGAGAAAATGTGCTGCCACATGCACCGCTCGCCATGTAGGACCTCGTGGCGCAACGGTAGCGCGTCTGACTCCAGATCAGAAGGTTGCGTGTTCAAATCACGTCGAGGTCATGAGCTGTCTGTGTGTGGCGGCTGGTGTTACTGGCTTTTCCGAGAAGGTTCGTAGGCAGAATTTTAAATTGCATCCAATCCCTAGGATGACCATGCATGTTTGTGTCAACCTCTTGACAAAAGATGACAGCGCTCAGGTAACAGCTCACCGACCTAATTACTAGGCAGACATCCTCAGCCTGCTATAACATGTTTCCCCATTGTCGGCCGGCTGTGCGTGCTGAGAAAAGTTAGGGCCTGATAAGGCGTCTTTAGATGCCATCATAATAGAAGATTCAGCTGGTCTGACAGACAGGATCCTAGTTTATCCTAGGTAAGAAATGGAAATGTTTGATACTTCAAGTTTCCTTCTAAGGTGAGGGGTTTGTATTTTATTCATCTGTAGATAAGAAGACCTGTGGCAATACCATCTCCTGGTGACCTTCCTGAACATAAGACAATCTCCTAAGAGAAAGTATCCACTGGTAAATTATGGAAATACTTGGCAAGGAGTCAGCAATTTCCAACGTTCTGCTCTTGAGAATTTCTTAATCCAAGCTGGGCCTCTTAATCGCTTTGAACAACTTGCGCCAAACGCTCTTCTTCCTAAGCACCAATAGAAGGTAACGCCTGAACAGGGACTTGAACCCTGGACCCTCAGATTAAAAGTCTGATGCTCTACCGACTGAGCTATCCAGGCTCTGCAAAAGGTGCCATCGCTCCCAAAAAGCAGTTTGAGGCATCCTTTCCCAACGCTCGTCCATTGTTTGACACATGTGAAGAAACAAAGCACTTGTGAACCCTTTCAAGTGGTGAGGTTGGCCACCAGAATTTTAAACCTTCACACTGGCGGATAACATGTCCCAGTATTTAAGCCGAGATCAATCGAACCGTTAAGATTTTTGTTTAACTGCCATGTTTTCAACATTTCGTTCCCTAACAAGAGGATTCTGACCATCACATCCAGTGAAAGTTGTTACCAGGATCACTCTTCTGAACAGCCCTGCCTCTAAAGTCTTATCTAGGATAAGTGAATGTCTTATATGCCTATGGTATGTGAATAACTTTAAAGAGATCAGCATTATCGACGAAGGTTGGCCTTCTAGACAAGGAGACCACATGACTCATTTTCAAGTCTACTTTATTTACAAACATGGACTAAAGCCATGGACCCTGAGATCAAAAGACCAGTGCGCTATCGACTGAGAAATACAACCAACTCGGTCAAGATTGATTTGCAGTCGACACTGTTCATTACATTTTCAACAGTTTTGCACACACACTTTTCCAGCATACTTCCCTGATCAAATGGATCGTCCACTCTGGACCAGACAAAGACATCCGCATCGGCTTTCAGCAATTTATCACTGTATGCTTTCATAGAAAACGGGCACAAGGGAGCTTTCAGTGATGTATTTTCATATATACATATAGATATTTTTATATACGTTGAAGTCCAGTGTGTAGTGCAATCTTGGGCATTCGTGGCTCCATGTAACTCGGAAGATGGAGATTAATACCACCTTTGCCACTGAATGCCCATCATCTGACACAAAGACTGTTGTGAAATAATCCCAAAGATTGTCCCACACTGCTCCATACTCATATGCTTTCCAGTCTATGAGACAAGACTCAGGTCCAAGTTGTCCAAGCTTCACACTCACACACTGAGCTGAGGAGTGCTATTTGATCATGAAAAACCCTCTTGATATCCATGGACGGGGGAATCAGACAGGTTATGCAATCAGCTTTTGCTTTGTCCTTTGCACAAAAAAAAGCCCTATCCCAGATTCCAGAAGCCTGGAGCAATAGATGACGCGCGTGACTTGTCCTTGAGAGAAAATGTGCTGCCACATGCACTGCTGGCCATGTAGGACCTCGTGGCGCAACGGTAGCGCGTCTGACTCCAGATCAGAAGGTTGCGTGTTCAAATCACGTCGAGGTCATGAGCTGTCTGTGTGTGGCGGCTGGTGTTGCTGGCTTTTCCGAGAAGGTTTGTGGGCAGAATTTTAAATTACATCCAATCCCTAGGATGACCATGCATGCTTGTGTCAACCTCTTGACAAAAGATGACAGCGCTCAGGTAACAGCTCACCGACCTAATTACTAGGCAGACATCCTCAGCCTGCTATAACATGTTTCCCTATTGTCGGCCGGCTGTGCGTGCTGAGAAAAGTTAGGGCCTGATAAGGCGTCTTTAGATGCCATCATAATAGAAGATTCAGCTGGTCTGACAGACAGGATCCTAGTTTATCCTAGGTAAGAAATGGAAATGTTTGAAGCTTCAAGTTTCCTTCTAAGGTGAGGGGTTTGTATTTTATTCATCTGTAGATAAGAAGACCTGTGGCAATACAATCTCCTGGTGACCTTCCTGAACATAAGACAATCTCCTAAGAGAAAGTATCCACTGGTAAATTATGGAAATACTTGGCAAGGAGTCAGCAATTTCCAACGTTCTGCTCTTGAGAATTTCTTAATCCAAGCTGGGCCTCTTAATCGCTTTGAACAACTTGCGCCAAACGCTCTTCTTCCTAAGCACCAATAGAAGGTAACGCCTGAACAGGGACTTGAACCCTGGACCCTCAGATTAAAAGTCTGATGCTCTACCGACTGAGCTATCCAGGCTCTGATAAAGGTGCCATCGCTCCCAAAAAGCAGTTTGAGGCATCCTTTCCCAACGCTCGTCCATTGTTTGACACATGTGAAGAAACAAAGCACTTGTGAACCCTTTCAAGTGGTGAGGTTGGCCACCAGAATTTTAAACCTTCACACTGGCTGATAACATGTCCCAGTATTTAAGCCGAGATCAATCGAACCGTTAAGATTTTTGTTTAACTGCCATGTTTTCAACATTTCGTTCCCTAACAAGAGGATTCTGACCATCACATCCAGTGAAAGTTGTTACCAGGATCACTCTTCTGAACAGGCCTGCCTCTAAAGTCTTATCTAGGATAAGTGAATGTCTTATATGCCTATGGTATGTGAATAACTTTAAAGAGATCAGCATTATCGACGAAGGTTGGCCTTCTAGACAAGGAGACCACATGACTCATTTTCAAGTCTTCTTTATTTACAAACATGGACTAAAGCCATGGACCCTGAGATCAAAAGACCAGTGCGCTATCGACTGAGAAATACAACCAACTCGGTCAAGATTGGTTTGCAGTCGACACTGTTCATTACATTTTAAACAGTTTTGCACACACACTTTTCCAGCATACTTCCCTGATCAAATGGATCGTCCACTCTGGACCAGACAAAGACATCCGCATCGGCTTTCAGCAATTTATCACTGTATGCTTTCATAGAAAACGGGCACAAGGGAGCTTTCAGTGATGTATTTTCATATATACATATAGATATATTTATATACGTTGAAGTCCAGTGTGTAGTGCAATCTCGGGCATTCGTGGCTCCGTGTAACTCGGAAGATGGAGATTAATACCACCTTTGCCACTGAATGCCCATCATCTGACACAAAGACTGTTGTGAAATAATCCCAAAGATTGTCCCACACTGCTCCATACTCATATGCTTTCCAGTCTATGAGACAAGACTCAGGTTCAAGTTGTCCAAGTTTCACACTCACACACTGAGCTGAGGAGTGCTATTTGATCATGAAAAACCCTCTTGATATCCATGGACGGGGGAATCAGACAGGTTATGCAATCAGCTTTTGCTTTGTCCTTTGCACAAAAAAAGCCCTATCCCAGATTCCAGAAGCCTGGAGCAATAGATGACGCGCGTGACTTGTCCTTGAGAGAAAATGTGCTGCCACATGCACCGCTCGCCATGTAGGACCTCGTGGCGCAACGGTAGCGCGTCTGACTCCAGATCAGAAGGTTGCGTGTTCAAATCACGTCGAGGTCATGAGCTGTCTGTGTGTGGCGGCTGGTGTTGCTGGCTTTTCCGAGAAGGTTCGTGGGCAGAATTTTAAATTACATCCAATCCCTAGGATGACCATGCATGTTTGTGTCAACCTCTTGACAAAAGATGACAGCGCTCAGGTAACAGCTCACCGACCTAATTACTAGGCAGACATCCTCAGCCTGCTATAACATGTTTCCCCATTGTCGGCCGGCTGTGCGTGCTGAGAAAAGTTAGGGCCTGATAAGGCGTCTTTAGATGCCATCATAATAGAAGATTCAGCTGGTCTGACAGACAGGATCCTAGTTTATCCTAGGTAAGAAATGGAAATGTTTGAAGCTTCAAGTTTCCTTCTAAGGTGAGGGGTTTGTATTTTATTCATCTGTAGATAAGAAGACCTGTGGCAATACCATCTCCTGGTGACCTTCCTGAACATAAGACAATCTCCTAAGAGAAAGTATCCACTGGTAAATTATGGAAATACTTGGCAAGGAGTCAGCAATTTCCAACGTTCTGCTCTTGAGAATTTCTTAATCCAAGCTGGGCCTCTTAATCGCTTTGAACAACTTGCGCCAAACGCTCTTCTTCCTAAGCACCAATAGAAGGTAACGCCTGAACAGGGACTTGAACCCTGGACCCTCAGATTAAAAGTCTGATGCTCTACCGACTGAGCTATCCAGGCTCTGCAAAAGGTGCCATCGCTCCCAAAAAGCAGTTTGAGGCATCCTTTCCCAACGCTCGTCCATTGTTTGACACATGTGAAGAAACAAAGCACTTGTGAACCCTTTCAAGTGGTGAGGTTGGCCACCAGAATTTTAAACCTTCACACTGGCTGATAACATGTCCCAGTATTTAAGCCGAGATCAATCGAACCGTTAAGATTTTTGTTTAACTGCCATGTTTTCAACATTTCGTTCCCTAACAAGAGGATTCTGACCATCACATCCAGTGAAAGTTGTTACCAGGATCACTCTTCTGAACAGGCCTGCCTCTAAAGTCTTATCTAGGATAAGTGAATGTCTTATATGCCTATGGTATGTGAATAACTTTAAAGAGATCAGCATTATCGACGAAGGTTGGCCTTCTAGACAAGGAGACCACATGACTCATTTTCAAGTCTACTTTATTTACAAACATGGACTAAAGCCATGGACCCTGAGATCAAAAGACCAGTGCGCTATCGACTGAGAAATACAACCAACTCGGTCAAGATTGGTTTGCAGTCGACACTGTTCATTACATTTTAAACAGTTTTGCACACACACTTTTCCAGCATACTTCCCTGATCAAATGGATCGTCCACTCTGGACCAGACAAAGACATCCGCATCGGCTTTCAGCAATTTATCACTGTATGCTTTCATAGAAAACGGGCACAAGGGAGCTTTCAGTGATGTATTTTCATATATACATATAGATATATTTATATACGTTGAAGTCCAGTGTGTAGTGCAATCTCGGGCATTCGTGGCTCCGTGTAACTCGGAAGATGGAGATTAATACCACCTTTGCCACTGAATGCCCATCATCTGACACAAAGACTGTTGTGAAATAATCCCAAAGATTGTCCCACACTGCTCCATACTCATATGCTTTCCAGTCTATGAGATAAGACTCAGGTCCAAGTTGTCCAAGTTTCACACTCACACACTGAGCTGAGGAGTGCTATTTGATCATGAAAAACCCTCTTGATATCCATGGACGGGGGAATCAGACAGGTTATGCAATCAGCTTTTGCTTTGTCCTTTGCACAAAAAAAGCCCTATCCCAGATTCCAGAAGCCTGGAGCAATAGATGACGCGCGTGACTTGTCCTTGAGAGAAAATGTGCTGCCACATGCACTGCTGGCCATGTAGGACCTCGTGGCGCAACGGTAGCGCGTCTGACTCCAGATCAGAAGGTTGCGTGTTCAAATCATGTCGAGGTCATGAGCTGTCTGTGTGTGGTGGCTGGTGTTGCTGGCTTTTCCGAGAAGGTTTGTGGGCAGAATTTTTAATTACATCCAATCCCTAGGATGACCATGCATGCTTGTGTCAACCTCTTGACAAAAGATGACAGCGCTCAGGTAACAGCTCACCGACCTAATTACTAGGCAGACATCCTCAGCCTGCTATAACATGTTTCCCCATTCTCGGCCGGCTGTGCGTGCTGAGAAAAGTTAGGGCCTGATAAGGCGTCTTTAGATGCCATCATAATAGAAGATTCAGCTGGTCTGACAGACAGGATCCTAGTTTATCCTAGGTAAGAAATGGAAATGTTTGAAGCTTCAAGTTTCCTTCTAAGGTGAGGGGTTTGTATTTTATTCATCTGTAGATAAGAAGACCTGTGGCAATACCATCTCCTGGTGACCTTCCTGAACATAAGACAATCTCCTAAGAGAAAGTATCCACTGGTAAATTATGGAAATACTTGGCAAGGAGTCAGCAATTTCCAACGTTCTGCTCTTGAGAATTTCTTAATCCAAGCTGGGATTTTTAATTGCTTTGAACAACTTGCGCCAAACGCTCTTCTTCCTAAGCACTAATAGAAGGTAACGCCTGAACAGCGACTTGAACCCTGGACCCTCAGATTAAAAGTCTGATGGTCTACCGACTGAGCTATTCTGGCTCTGAAAAGGGTGCCATCGCTCCCAAAAAGCACTTCGAGGCATCCTTTCCCAACGCTCGTCCATTGTTTGACACATGTGAAGAAACAAAGCACTTGTGAACCCTTTCAAGTGGTGAGGTTGGCCACCAGAATTTTAAACCTTCACACTGGCTGATAACATGTTCAAGAATTTAAGCCGAGATCAATCGAACCGTTAAGATTTTTGTTTAACTGCCATGTTTTCAACATTTCGTTCCCTAACAAGAGGATTCTGACCATCACATCCAGTGAAAGTTGTTACCAGGATCACTCTTCTGAACAGCCCTGCCTCTAAAGTCTTATCTTAATGTCTTAAACAACAAACGGAATTCAGCTCCAAACAACTACAACTCCGACTCAGGTACGTTATCATGTCTAACATTCAGCTCGTTTAGTGTGTAGAGTGCAGGATGTTTAGACATTCTTCCTCCGTCGTTAGTAATAATTTTATTTGTGATAGGTGTGTGTTAGTGAGCACTCTGACGGAGAAGATATCAGCGTTAGAGGAGCGCATCCAGACTTTAGAGAGGGTTAGAGAGTGTAAGAGCAGTGTTATTCCTGTAGCGGACAGTCTGGGTGCCACAGGCGGAGATAACCAGCCCCCGACTCCGGCATTAGAGCCCTCACAGCGGGGCGAGTGGGTGACGACTCGGCGGCATACTCGTTCAGCCAAAGCTAACGCTAAGGCTAGCCCACCGGAGCACACCTCTTCTGCGCTTCACGTGTCCAACAGGTTTGCTCTCCTCAGTGATGCACCCACTGAGAAACCTGAAAGAGCTCTGGTTATAGGAGACTCTATAATGAGACACGTGAAATTAGCTAGACCTTTAGGGGCGCCAGCGGCAGTGGTTAGGTGTATCCCGGGAGCCAGAGCACCGGACATAGCAGGTAATCTTAGGGCTGTAGGACAGCACAGGTTCTCAAAGATAGTAGTACATGCTGGAGCTAACGATATACGCCTTCGTCAGTCAGAGGTTAGTAAGAATAACTTTATAGAGGTGTTTAAATTAGCGAAGGCGATGTCCGATGAAGTAGCATGCTCTGGTCCCATCCCAATGAGACGTGGTGACATAACTTACAGCAGGTTATGGTCGCTGAACCGCTGGATGTCCAGGTGGTGCTCCGAAAACAACGTGGGCTTCATTGATAATTGGAAGACCTTTAAGGGCAAAGCTGGCCTGTTAGGGCGGGACGGTGTCCATCCCACTCGGGAAGGTGCTGCTCTCATTTCTTGTAGTATAGCTCATAGTCTTAGAAAAGGCCTAGTTAATCGGTGACAATCCAGAGCCCAGGCCAGGGAGCAGACAGACAGGCTAAACCAACCGTCTGCTAGCTGCATAGAGTCGTCACCCAGGGTCTATTGAGACTGTGTCTGTTCCCCGAGCTAAAAACAAATTTAGAAAGACTCAGAAAGTCTGTTTTAGTAATTTAATTAACATAAAGACCACAAACTTGGATCAGACTGAATGCGCAGCCGGCACCTCTGATCTGAAGCTAGGACTGTTAAATATTAGATCTCTCGCATCTAAAGCAGTTATAGGTAATGAAATTATCACAGATCAGGAGTTTGATATACTCTGTTTAACAGAAACTTGGATTAAACAGGACGAGTATGTAGCTCTAAATGAAGCTAGTCCTCCTGGATACAGCTACATACACCAGCCTCGGTTAACTGGTAGAGGAGGAGGCGTCGCAGTTATTCACAATGATAATTTGACTATTGTACAAAAACACGGACACAAATTTAATTCATTTGAAATTCTTTATAGTAACATAAGTGTATTTAACTATATTAAGTCAGCTCAGTCGATCCCGCTAATTGTCATTTACAGACCTCCAAGGCCGTACTCGGAATTTCTTAGTGAATTTGCAGATTTCCTTTCAAATCTAGTCGTTTCTGTAGACAAAGTGTTAATTGCTGGAGATTTTAATATTCATTTTGAAAACCCAGAAGACCCTCTGAGAACTGCATTTATGTCTATACTGGACTCGGTAGGAGTAAATCAGTGTGTAGTAGGACCCACTCATAAAGCAGGTCACACTTTAGATTTAATAATATTATTTGGATTAAGTATAAGAAATTTATTCACAATACCACTATCTGAAGTTATCTCAGATCACTATCTTGTCTCAATTCAAGTGTGTCACAATAATAATGTACACACAGCGCCGCGCTACCGTATGAAACGTACATTCACATCAACTACCAAACAGAGTTTTATCAGTAATCTCCCAGAGTTCCCAACTTCGATTAGATCACCGTCTGACCCCACAGAACTCGATCAGGCGACTGAATATTTAGAGTCGACATTTCGCTATACCTTAGATAATGTAGCTCCAGTCAAAAGAAAAATTATTAGAGATAAGAAACTTGCTCCCTGGTATAAAGATCACACGCGCACTTTAAAACAGACCGCTCGGAAATTAGAACGTAAATGGCATCAAACTAAATTACTAGTATTTCAAATAGCATGGAAGGAGAGCATCCTGAACTATAGAAAAGCTCTTAGTGTAGCTAGATCAACATATCTCTCCACTCTTATAGAAAATAACAAAAATAATCCTAGATTCTTATTTAATGCTGTAGCCAAATTAACCAGAAATAAGACCACTGCAGAAATCTCCACAACAACATCATGCAATAGTGAGGACTTTATGAACTTTTTTAATAATAAAATTGTAAATATTAGGCATAAAATTGAGGTTTTGAAACCGAACAATGTAATTGATGCAGATGTTAATCTAGCCATGTCAGATCAGAACCTAGAATACTTTACTCCCCTTGAAGAGAATGAGCTAATTTCACTCATCTCTTCTTCAAATTCATCAACCTGTATATTAGATCCTGTACCGACACATTTTCTTAAACAGATAGTACCAGCAATAATAGAACCCCTGTTGAGAATAATTAATTCTTCACTCAGCATTGGATATGTTCCAAAATCTTTTAAATTAGCAGTTATCAAACCAATAATTAAGAAACCTGACCTCGACCCCTGTCAGCTGTCCAGTTACAGACCAATATCAAACCTCCCCTTTATCTCTAAGATTCTGAAAAAGATAGTAGCGGAGCAGCTATGCTCATATATACATAGAAATGGCATACATGAACTGTATCAGTCAGGATTTAGGCCTCATCACAGTACAGAGACAGCGCTCGTTAAAGTAGTAAATGACATTCTATTGGCCTCTGATCAGGGTTGTGTAACTATGCTTGTACTACTTGACCTCAGTGCAGCTTTTGACACCGTTGATCACGCTATTCTTCTTCACAGATTAGAAAATGTAGTGGGAATTAAGGGTACAGCCCTCTCCTGGCTCAGATCCTATCTGACCCATCGTTATCAGTATGTAGACTTTAATGGTGATTATTCTGCATGTTCTCTAGTGGAGTTTGTTGTTCCGCAGGGTTCAGTTTTAGGTCCACTGCTTTTTTCCCTTTACATGCTTCCTCTGGGCAACATAATCCGTAAGCATGGTATTAGTTTTCATTGTTATGCTGACGATACACAGTTATATGTCTCAGCAAAACCTGATGAGAAAAAACAGCTTACTAAAATTGAGCAATGTGTGCAGGACATAAGAAATTGGATGCTAATTAACTTCCTTCTGCTAAATCCGGATAAGACAGAAGTTCTAGTCATAGGACCGCATACAGCTAGGAGTAAAATTTTAGATCACACCGTAACTTTAGATGGCCTTTCTGTTCCATCAAATGCAACAGTGAAAGACCTTGGTGTGATTATTGATTCCAGCCTTTCATTTGAAGCACATGTAGATAATATTACCAGGATAGCATTCTTTCACCTCAGAAATATTGCCAGAATAAGAAATTTATTGTCGCTAAACGACGCAGAAAAACTAGTTCATGCTTTTATCACCTCTAGGTTGGACTATTGTAATGCCTTACTGTCTGGTTGTTCAGCTAGATGCATAAATAAGCTTCAGCTAGTCCAGAATCCAGCAGCGAGAGTCCTCACCAGAACCAGAAGATATGAGCACATCACCCCTATCTTATCTTCACTCCATTGGCTCCCTGTGAAATTTCGCATTGATTTTAAAATACTACTCTTGACATATAAAGCATTAAATGGTCTCGCGCCGCAGTACCTGAGCGAACTGCTAGTGTCTTACGATCCGCCACGCCTACTCCGATCAAAGGATGCAGGCTGCTTGTCAGTACCGCGTATTATGAAAAATACAGCTGGGGGCAGAGCTTTTTCTTACAAAGCCCCAAAGTTATGGAATAGTCTTCCAAATAGTGTTCGGGACTCAGACACAGTCTCAGTGTTTAAGTCCAGGCTAAAAACCTATTTATTTAGCCAAGCATTTTTATAAATAGATTTGCCATAGGTAAAGGAGCAGATCTGGGGGACTCATGGACGTAGAGTATTATGATGAACTGGTATGTTTGGATGCTGTCTTCCTCACTCTCATTGATCACTCAGGTTTGCTGACGGTGAGGTGATTGTTTGCTTTACATGTCAGGAAGCCCTCATGTTTGTGTTTCCTTCTGGCTCTCCCTTTTAGTTATGCTGTCATAGTTAGTCCTGCCGGAGTCTCTGCTTGCACTCTACAGTTAATATACATTCACATTATACATTGTGTGACTGTGACCATACCTAACTGCCATCTCTCCTCTTCTTCTCTTCCCCCCCTCTTTCTTTTTCCTCTCTCCTCCTGTCTCCCCCTTTCACTCTTTCTCTCTCTCTCTGTCGAGCTACACATGTCGTTCCTGAGCTGCCAGTGATCCAGACTCCCTCTGCCCTCCGGACCTGTCTGACCCATCCTGGTGCCCCGCTTCTGGCTGAAGATCTCGTCACATGGATGCCCCGTGTGTCTCTCTGGGATGCGTCTGGTGTCTGGGAATGATTCTCTCTACCTAGAAAATAGTTCTGGCCTTGACTGGTGTTGGCAACTGTTTCACTGGGGACTTGACAGTTCGATAGTTCATGACTGGAACTTCTTACAAGTCTACCTGGGTCTTCAATAACTACCTGGACTCCATATTAACATCAATTAACATCAGCTATTATAGCTGAACTGCCTCCCACCCTACACACTGTATAAATGCAGATCATTTACTGCTTTCTGTTTCACCCAAATGAGGATGGGTTCCCTGTTGAGTCTGGTTCCTCTCAAGGTTTCTTCCTATTATCATCTCAGGGAGTTTTTCCTTGCCACTGTCGCCCTCGGCTTGCTCACCAGGGACAAACTGAACATTTGGATTCATACAAATTCACATTTCATACAAACTTAAATAATTCTTTTGACTGTGTAAAGCTGCTTTGCGGCAATGAAAATTGCTAAAAGCGCTATACAAATAAAATTGAATTGAATTGAATTGAATTATCTAGGATAAGTGAATGTCTTATATGCCTATGGTATGTGAATAACTTTAAAGAGATCAGCATTATCGACGAAGGTTGGCCTTCTAGACAAGGAGACCACATGACTCATTTTCAAGTCTACTTTATTTACAAACATGGACTAAAGCCATGGACCCTGAGATCAAAAGACCAGTGCGCTATCGACTGAGAAATACAACCAACTCGGTCAAGATTGGTTTGCAGTCGACACTGTTCATTACATTTTCAACAGTTTTGCACACACACTTTTCCAGCATACTTCCCGGATCAAATGGATCGTCCACTCTGGACCAGACAAAGACATCCGCATCGGCTTTCAGCAATTTATCACTGTATGCTTTCATAGAAAACTGGCACAAGGGAGCTTTCAGTGATGTATTTTCATATATACATATAGATATATTTATATACGTTGAAGTCCAGTGTGTAGTGCAACCTTGGGCATTCGTGGCTCCGTGTAACTCGGAAGATGGAGATTAATACCACCTTTGCCACTGAATGCCCATCATCTGACACAACGACTGTTGTGAAATAATCCCAAAGATTGTCCCACACTGCTCCATAATCATATGCTTTCCAGTCTATAAGACAAGACTCAGGTCCAAGTTGTCCAAGCTTCACACTCACACACTGAGCTGAGGAGTGCTATTTGATCATGAAAAACCCTCTTGATATCCATGGACGGGGGAATCAGACAGGTTATGCAATCAGCTTTTGCTTTGTCCTTTGCACAAAAAAAGCCCTATCCCAGATTCCAGAAGCCTGGAGCAATAGATGACGCGCGTGACTTGTCCTTGAGAGAAAATGTGCTGCCACATGCACTGCTCGCCATGTAGGACCTCGTGGCGCAACGGTAGCGCGTCTGATTCCAGATCAGAAGGTTGCGTGTTCAAATCACGTCGAGGTCATGAGCTGTCTGTGTGTGGCGGCTGGTGTTGCTGGCTTTTCCGAGAAGGTTTGTGGGCAGAATTTTTAATTACATCCAATCCCTAGGATGACCATGCATGCTTGTGTCAACCTCTTGACAAAAGATGACAGCGCTCAGGTAACAGCTCACCGACCTAATTACTAGGCAGACATCCTCAGCCTGCTATAACATGTTTCCCATTCTCGGCCGGCTTTGCGTGCTGAGAAAGGTTAGGGCCTGATAAGGCGTCTTTAGATGCCATCATAATAGAAGATTCAGCTGATCTGACAGACAGGATCCTAGCTTATCCTAGGTAAGATATGGAAATGTTTGAAGCTTCAAGTTTCCTTCTAAGGTGAGGGGTTTGTATTTTATTCATCTGTAGATAAGAAGACCTGTGGCAATACCATCTCCTGGTGACCTTTCTGAACATAAGACAATCTCCTAAGAGAAAGTATCCACTGGTAAATTATGGAAATACTTGGCAAGATTAAAGATAAAGCAAAGATAAATTTTTTTCCACAGAAACCAGTCTGACCTGCATAGCAACAGAAGTGCACAGTGAGAGACACTGCTGGGACTCCCACCCAGGATCTCCTGTTTACTAGACAGGCACCTTAACCAACTAAGCCACTGCGCCACAGCCATAGAACCTTCCACTCTCGCATATTGCCACAAACTCGTATCTGAGATGCTCCGGCACAGGAACTTGACTATCAAGCTAAGATTGTCTCCATTGGCATGCAGCATGATAGGACCATGAATGAAGTACCACAGTGCTATACCATGCTTCACAGAGCACGGTAAGTCGGTAGAGTGAAACATCCCACATATAAAAAGTCACACTTGTGTGGAAGCAAACATCAGGCAAATGTTCCACGGCTACTCAGAAAATGATTCAATTCTTGCAAATCAAAATGCCAGTGTTCGTTCACTTCTGTGGGAGGAATAGAGCTACCTTGCTTGAGCTCCATGGATAGATGTCTACCTGTGGAAAATCAGACAGGTTATGCAATCAGCTTTTGCTTTGTCTTTTGCACAAAAAAGCCCTATCCCAGATGGCAGAAGCCTAGAGCAATAGATGCCACCCATTACTTGTCCTTGAGAGAAAATGTGATGCCACATGCACTGCTGGCCGTGTAGGACCTAGTGGTGCAACGGTAGTGTGTCTGACTCCAGATCAGAGTGGAGTTGTAACATGCCTTTCTTCCGCCCATATAATAACAGACGTAATCAGCAGGCACCTTTACCACTCGGCCACGATTAGACGACGTGCACGCACTCAGCGTGGGCCCGTGATCAAATAGAATTTTGCCCCGTCTCATTTCATGATTTTCATGGCTTCAGGTAGTCGCCCTTGCCAGACTTAACCTCCTTTTCAAAACAAGCCTTTGTCTTTGCTTTACTGTGCAGTATGTAAAACGAATCATAGAATCAAACAAAATGACCAGATTTCATGCATATTTTGCAAGTGAGGACTTTTTCTGCATTCGAATCTGTACTGGGAATCCTCATTGTATCAGTGATTGGCTAAAGTTAGGATTTTTAGGCTTCAGATAGGAACCACGCTCACGTTTTACCTTAGCAAAACAGTTTAGAGAGCACCCTCTGCAACCCTCTATGGGCAATGCTGCAAAATACAGACAGAGATGAAATAAACCTTTGAATCATGAACAATGACAACTTTGTAACACTTGGATTTATTAAAATAGTTACCTTGCTACGGGGTCGAGAATCAAAATACGGGTTTTTAAACAACACTTCCGGTATTGCGCAATCAAGACAGGACAAGTAAAGACGCGACACAATAACTATGTATAAAC
The DNA here is from genome assembly GCF_024256425.1 of Clarias gariepinus. Lineage (NCBI taxonomy): Eukaryota > Metazoa > Chordata > Actinopteri > Siluriformes > Clariidae > Clarias > Clarias gariepinus. Next base: position 1,602,384 of record NC_071104.1, read on the forward strand.
CAAAACAAAGTGTATTAAACCAAACAAACCAACAAACAAACAAACAAGGTGCACCCAAACCAATATATACAAAATATATACAAATAAAAACAATGTGTATGGTGTATGCGGGTGTGTAAGTGCGTGTATGATTGTCCAGAGTTAATGTTATTGCAGTGTGTGAAATGATGCACGGGAGAGATTGGCTCGGCCTCACTGGTATTGATGACAAATCCGGGAGCTCGAGCAACGGAACGAGAGGTGAATTGTTAGTGTCTATGAGGAATAATCCGACCGGGGAAAAGTACTCCTTCAGAACCATCCAACAAACTCTCTCTCAGAAAAAACAGCGCGCTAGGTAAATCTCTCCGTGTCGAGCCACTTGCCGGTTCCGGCTTTATACCGGCACACGTGACCCGACGCCGCTTCCGGGTTCTCTCGCGCTGCGATCGCGCATGCTCGCGAGAGCTTACCCTGTGACCAACACTGTCCATGGGGACAAATAAAACCAGATCGGGCAATTTTACGAGCACAGGTGAGCAGCATTAGCTCCTTAATCCATTTCCCTGTTATTTAAAATGCCCTTTTATGTGGCTGCGCTTCATACCAGCCACATAAAAGCCACACAAGCCTCCGGCGTCTGAGGAGAACGTCCGTAAAAGCGCTTCAGATTAACCACGTTCATTATATCAGTTTTTTGTGGATTGCCCCAAGACACAGTGTAGTTAATTGGTCCCTTTTTGGTTTTTATTTCTGCTGGTCCCTCCCACTTGGGCGCTAGCTTGGCAGAAAATCTTTTCGCTGCGGAGGAGAGTGGGTGAGTTTTTATCCAAACTAGATCTCCTGGTTTAAAGTGCGCATCTTTTCTCCGAGCATTGTAGTATCTAGCTTGTTTGGACTGTTGTTGTTTTACTCTTTGTCTCACCTCCTCCATGATAAGTCGTTGTCTGTCCAGTAGTGAGTAGGCGGTGTGATCAGGTGTTGGAGGGTGATTCATGAGCCTTTCGAGTGGCCCTTTTAGTTGCCGACCCAGTGTGAGTTCTGCAGGCGTCTTTCCAGTAGTTTCCTGTTGGGCTGTATTGATGGCGAATCTGAGCTCTGGTAACCATTGGTCCCAGTTTTGGTGATGGTCCCCGACGTATGAAGCGATCATTGTCTTCAGAGTTCGGTTAACTCGTTCCGTCAGGTTCGTTTGTGGGTGGTAGCTCGTAGTTAGCTTTTGGACGCTCCCCCAGGTTTGGCAGAGGTGTGCCAGTAGCTGAGACGTAAACTGGGGACCTCGATCGGAAACTAGATATTTGGGGACTCCCCATCTAGTAAAGATGTTCTCTCTTAGGACCTTCACCAGTTTTGGCGTCTTTACATCCCTGAGGGGAAACATCTCCACCCATTTGGTGAAATAATCTACCACAACTAAAAGATATTCATTTTGCCTTTTACTTCGGGGAAAAGGACCCATGATGTCCAATCCCACGGTGTGTCCTGGCTCTGGAACCTCCGTGCTCTGTAGTAGCCCACTAGGTCTAGTGTTTTCTGTTTTATACTGTTGACACACGCTGCAAGTTCTCACATAGTGCCAGACGTCTTTCCGCACCGTAGGCCACCATGCTACATCTAGTAACCTCAGCAGGGTTTTTAGTTGCCCCAGGTGTCCTCCCAAGGGATTGTCATGATAGTAGTGTAAAAAGTTTTTTATTAATGACTGGGGGACAACTAGTTGAAATTTTTCTCCGTGTCTTACCGGTACCCGGCGATATAACGCCCCTTGGTGACGTTCGAAAGAGACCCTCTGCTCTCTTGTGCTTCGTGGCTGGTCTTTCGAGAGCAGCTTTGTGATGGTGGGGTCCTCATGTTGGGCTTGAGTTATCTCGCACAGGTCGTTTGGTAAGTCGGATGAACATTTAGAGGTTGTGATGGCGAGACATGGAGCGGTGCCCACTTCTAACGGCGGGGGCGCCCGGGATAGCGCATCTGGTCCCAGATTTAAGCAGCCTTTTCTATGATGTACTGTAAAAACGAACTGTTGTAGGCGTAACGTCCATCGGGTGAGACGAGAGCTGGTTTTCGGGCAGTTGAAGGCCCATGACAGGGCGGCATGGTCGGTAAAGACCTCAAAAGCACGACCTTCTAGATAGTGCCTCCATTTTTCAACAGCCCAGACCACGGCCAAACACTCCTTTTCTGATGTGGAGTAATTCTGCTCAGCTCCTCTCAACATTCGTGAGGCGTAAGCTACCGCTCGTTCTCCTTCTGCTGAAGTTTGGGTGAGGATGGCTCCCAGGCCCACTTCGCTGGCGTCGGTGTGCAATTGGAACGGCAGATTTAGGTTGGGTTGTATTAGTACTGGTGGGTTTTGAAGTGCGTGTTTGATGACATCCATGCTGTTCTGGCATTCTTCGGTCCACTCCCATTTTACTCCCTTTCTTTTTAAATTATTTAATGGAGCTGTTATGTCTGCAAAGTGGGGAATGAACTTGTGATACCAGCCCGCAAAACCCAGAAAACGTTGAAGTGATTTTAAGTCTTGAGGAGGAGGATATTCTGCCACCGCCTTTGTTTTCTCCGGGTCTAGCTGCACACCTTCTTCAGAGATGACATGACCAAGGAACTTCAGCCACCTTTTGAAGAAATGACACTTCTTCATGTTGAGGGAGAGATTGGCTTGGGTGAGTCTGGAAAATACTGCGTTGAGATGCATCCTATGTTGTTCTAGTGATTGTGAGTAGATGATGATGTCATCTATATAGACGAAGCAATATTTTCCTCTTAAATCCGCCAAAACTTTCTCCATCAGTCGTTGGAACGTTGCAGCTGCGTTTCTGAGTCCGTAGGGCATGGACCGGAATTGAAACAGACCTTTGGTAGTGATGAAGGCGGTCTTCTCACAGCTGTCTCTCTCCATCTCAACCTGCCAGTAACCAGATTGCAGATCCAACGTTGAGAACCAGGAGGCGCCATCCAGTGATTCAATGATGTCGTGTATTAAAGGCATTGGATATGCATCAGGTTTGGTTTTGCTGTTCAATTTTCTAAAATCCACACAGAAACGGTAAGTCCCATCGGGTTTAGGTACTAAAACAACAGGTGACGACCATGACGAACATGAAGGTTCAATGATGTTGTCCTTCAGCATCTGGTCGACTTGATCTTCTATAATCTTTTTCTTTAAGGGTGATACTCGGTACGCTCTGGATCTAAATGGGGTGTCGTCAGATAAAGTGATTTTGTGTCTCTCTAATGCTGTTTTGCCCAAGATGTTGGAGGTGGTGCGGGGCCAAGCGGCCATTAGTTTCAGCAGCTCCTCTTCATTGTCGGTGTCCCAGGATGTCACACTTTTTGTTTTTTCCTCCGCGCATAGGAGATCATCAGGAGTCACCGGTAAAGCTAGATACAGGTTAGCTGTAGCCGGGAGATGAGTGTGTCTCCTTTGAGCAGGCTTAGATGGTGCAGAGTGGGGTTGGGACATTATGAAGGGATGATAAGTGACTCCCTCCTCTGTTTTCAGCCCGTACTCCCCGCGTGCGACGTCCAAGGTGGCTCCTGTGGCTTTTAAGAAGTCCAGCCCCACGATCAGAGGGAAAGCCAGGTGAGAGTTGCTCATGACATATGTGTCCAGCTCCCACTCGATAGTGTGCCAGATGTAATGAAGCCTTCTCTGGGTTTGCGCCTGGTGTGTTTTCCCATCAGCCATAACAAACTTTTGAGGAGAAGGAACATCACACCTGACTTCCTGTTCGCAGAGCTGCCTCCATAGATGTTCCCTCATCAGTGTGTAGGAGCTCCCTGTATCGACCACCGCATTCACCTTCCTTCCTTGCACTGTTACTGGAACCAGGAGAAGCGAAGGAGTTGCCAGAGGTTAAGCAATGGAGAGTCCCGCTGCGTGCTTTGAAAGAACTCTCTCACCTGCCTTCTTATGACTCTTTTCCTTGTTGTGCTGGGAGTCCACCTTCTGCCAGTAGTCTTTGGAGCTCTTGCAGTCTTTTTCCACCCTAGAACCTATCTTCACCAGCTGTTCCACGGTGTTCACTGTTCCTCTCAGACATCCTGCCACTCTTGGGTTGATGTTGTTCAGGATTCGCCCCACTAGTTCTTCCTCGGAGATATCAGGCTTCCACTTTATACAGAGGGCGCGGTAGTCATAGGCGAAGTCTCTAAGGCGTTGACTAGGCTGCTGTACCAGAGACCTTAAGTTTTCTTCCACTTCTGTGAGGTAGTCATCAGGTAAGAAAGCCGCCATAAATGCCTGTTTAAAAGACTTCCAGTCCTTCACCTTGCCTTTCTCTGCCTTCCACCAGCTCAGAGCAGGTCCTCGTAGCACCGTGCTGAGGGTTCCTAGCAGTTCTGGGATGGGCAGTGGTCTGATCTCCAGATAGTTTTCACACTGTTCGATGAAGTTAAAAACATCCGCCGTCTCTGAAGCGTCGCCAAAGGCTGGGAACTCCAGGCGGATGGGTGGTCGGCCATAAAAGGAAGAAGAAGAGGGTGAAACTGAGGAGGTAAGCTGGGCAGAAGCGTGTGGTTGAACACAAGGAGGAATGTCGTATGTTACATGACTGCTTATGTGCTTTACCTTTGCCGTAGATGCTGTGATCGCCGTGCTGGGAGAATGTAGAACAGGAGATTGGGGAGATGCAGGGGTGTAGGTCTTTAACCTTTGGATGGTGGGCGTACTTGTGAGCCGTAGTTTTTTCATCTGGTTTTCCCAGAGTACGTCACGTCGCAGAAAACAGTCAGTGACAGCTCTTTCCAGTTTCTCCAGGGCCTCTTGGCAGTAGCGCTCCAGCCCTTCTAAGCTGGCGTCCACTGCGTCCCGAAAACTGCTTTCTCTGTTCAAACTGCTGTTTATGGATTGTCTAAAATCCTGCTCCAACGTGTTCACTTTGTCAGAAAGCACCCCCATATCCTCCTTGCATTGATTCAGTTCAGTTTGCAATGTATGCACAACATTAATATCAGACACAACATCATCATCATCATCATCATGTCTGATGGGCCACCACTATGTAACACTTGGATTTATTAAAATCACTAGTTACCTTGCTACGGGGTCGAGAATCAAAATACGGGTTTTTAAACAACACTTCCGGTATTGCGCAATCAAGACAGGACAAGTAAAGACGCGACACAATAACTATGTATAAACCAAAACAAAGTGTATTAAACCAAACAAACCAACAAACAAACAAACAAGGTGCACCCAAACCAATATATACAAAATATATACAAAATATATACAAATATAAACAATGTGTATGGTGTATGCGGGTGTGTGAGTGCGTGTATGATTGTCCAGAGTTAATGTTATTGCAGTGTGTGAAATGATGCATGGGAGAGATTGGCTCGGCCTCACCGGTATTGATGACAAATCCGGGAGCTCGAGCAACGGAACGAGAGGTGAATTGTTAGTGTCTATGAGGAATAATCCGACCGGGGAAAAGTACTCCTTCAGAACCATCCAACAAACTCTCTCTCAAAAAAAACAGCGCGCTAGGTAAATCTCTCCGTGTCGAGCCACTTGCCGGTTCCGGCTTTATACCGGCACACGTGACCCGACACCGCTTCCGGGTTCTCTCGCGCTGCGATCGCGCATGCTTGCGAGAGCTTACCCTGTGACCAACACTGTCCATGGGGACAAATAAAACCAGATCGGGCAATTTTACGAGCACAGGTGAGCAGCATTAGCTCCTTAATCCATTTCCCTGTTATTTAAAATGCCCTTTTATGTGGCTGCGCTTCATAGACCCCCCCCCCCCAAGCCTCCGGCGTCTGAGGAGAACGTCCGTAAAAGCGCTTCAGATTAACCACGTTCATTATATCAGTTTTTTGTGGATTGCCCCAAGACACAGTGTAGTTAATTGGTCCCTTTTTGGTTTTTATTTCTGCTGGTCCCTCCCACTTGGGCGCTAGCTTGGCAGAAAATCTTTTCGCTGCGGAGGAGAGTGGGTGAGTTTTTATCCAAACTAGATCTCCCGGTTTAAAGTGCGCATCTTTTCTCCGAGCATTGTAGTATCTAGCTTGTTTGGACTGTTGTTGTTTTACTCTTTGTCTCACCTCCTCCATGATAAGTCGTTGTCTGTCCAGTAGTGAGTAGGCGGTGTGATCAGGTGTTGGAGGGTGATTCATGAGCCTTTCGAGTGGCCCTTTTAGTTGCCGACCCAGTGTGAGTTCTGCAGGCGTCTTTCCAGTAGTTTCCTGTTGGGCTGTATTGATGGCGAATCTGAGCTCTGGTAACCATTGGTCCCAGTTTTGGTGATGGTCCCCGACGTATGAAGCGATCATTGTCTTCAGAGTTCGGTTAACTCGTTCCGTCAGGTTCGTTTGTGGGTGGTAGCTCGTAGTTAGCTTTTGGACGCTCCCCCAGGTTTGGCAGAGGTGTGCCAGTAGCTGAGACGTAAACTGGGGACCTCGATCGGAAACTAGATATTTGGGGACTCCCCATCTAGTAAAGATGTTCTCTCTTAGGACCTTCACCAGTTTTGGCGTCTTTACATCCCTGAGGGGAAACATCTCCACCCATTTGGTGAAATAATCTACCACAACTAAAAGATATTCATTTTGCCTTTTACTTCGGGGAAAAGGACCCATGATGTCCAATCCCACGGTGTGTCCTGGCTCTGGAACCTCCGTGCTCTGTAGTAGCCCACTAGGTCTAGTGTTTTCTGTTTTATACTGTTGACACACGCTGCAAGTTCTCACATAGTGCCAGACGTCTTTCCGCACCGTAGGCCACCATGCTACATCTAGTAACCTCAGCAGGGTTTTTAGTTGCCCCAGGTGTCCTCCCAAGGGATTGTCATGATAGTAGTGTAAAAAGTTTTTTATTAATGACTGGGGGACAACTAGTTGAAATTTTTCTCCGTGTCTTACCGGTACCCGGCGATATAACGCCCCTTGGTGACGTTCGAAAGAGACCCTCTGCTCTCTTGTGCTTCGTGGCTGGTCTTTCGAGAGCAGCTTTGTGATGGTGGGGTCCTCATGTTGGGCTTGAGTTATCTCGCACAGGTCGTTTGGTAAGTCGGATGAACATTTAGAGGTTGTGATGGCGAGACATGGAGCGGTGCCCACTTCTAACGGCGGGGGCGCCCGGGATAGCGCATCTGGTCCCAGATTTAAGCAGCCTTTTCTATGATGTACTGTAAAAACGAACTGTTGTAGGCGTAACGTCCATCGGGTGAGACGAGAGCTGGTTTTCGGGCAGTTGAAGGCCCATGACAGGGCGGCATGGTCGGTAAAGACCTCAAAAGCACGACCTTCTAGATAGTGCCTCCATTTTTCAACAGCCCAGACCACGGCCAAACACTCCTTTTCTGATGTGGAGTAATTTCTGCTCAGCTCCTCTCAACATTCGTGAGGCGTAAGCTACCGCTCGTTCTCCTTCTGCTGAAGTTTGGGTGAGGATGGCTCCCAGGCCCACTTCGCTGGCGTCGGTGTGCAATTGGAACGGCAGATTTAGGTTGGGTTGTATTAGTACTGGTGGGTTTTAAAGTGCGTGTTTGATGACATCCATGCTGTTCTGGCATTCTTCGGTCCACTCCCATTTTACTCCCTTTCTTTTTAAATTATTTAATGGAGCTGTTATGTCTGCAAAGTGGGGAATGAACTTGTGATACCAGCCCGCAAAACCCAGAAAACGTTGAAGTGATTTTAAGTCTTGAGGAGGAGGATATTCTGCCACCGCCTTTGTTTTCTCCGGGTCTAGCTGCACACCTTCTTCAGAGATGACATGACCAAGGAACTTCAGCCACCTTTTGAAGAAATGACACTTCTTCATGTTGAGGGAGAGATTGGCTTGGGTGAGTCTGGAAAATACTGCGTTGAGATGCATCCTATGTTGTTCTAGTGATTGTGAGTAGATGATGATGTCATCTATATAGACGAAGCAATATTTTCCTCTTAAATCCGCCAAAACTTTCTCCATCAGTCGTTGGAACGTTGCAGCTGCGTTTCTGAGTCCGTAGGGCATGGACCGGAATTGAAACAGACCTTTGGTAGTGATGAAGGCGGTCTTCTCACAGCTGTCTCTCTCCATCTCAACCTGCCAGTAACCAGATTGCAGATCCAACGTTGAGAACCAGGAGGCGCCATCCAGTGATTCAATGATGTCGTGTATTAAAGGCATTGGATATGCATCAGGTTTGGTTTTGCTGTTCAATTTTCTAAAATCCACACAGAAACAGTAAGTCCCATCGGGTTTAGGTACTAAAACAACAGGTGACGACCATGACGAACATGAAGGTTCAATGATGTTGTCCTTCAGCATCTGGTCGACTTGATCTTCTATAATCTTTTTCTTTAAGGGTGATACTCGGTACGCTCTGGATCTAAATGGGGTGTCGTCAGATAAAGTGATTTTGTGTCTCTCTAATGCTGTTTTGCCCAAGATGTTGGAGGTGGTGCGGGGCCAAGCGACCATTAGTTTCAGCAGCTCCTCTTCATTGTCGGTGTCCCAGGATGTCACACGTGTTTTTTCCTCCGCGCATAGGAGATCATCAGGAGTCACCGGTAAAGCTAGATACAGGTTAGCTGTAGCCGGGAGATGAGTGTGTCTCCTTTGAGCAGGCTTAGATGGTGCAGAGTGGGGTTGGGACATTATGAAGGGATGATAAGTGACTCCCTCCTCTGTTTTCAGCCCGTACTCCCCGCGTGCGACGTCCAAGGTGGCTCCTGTGGCTTTTAAGAAGTCCAGCCCCACGATCAGAGGGAAAGCCAGGTGAGAGTTGCTCATGACATATGTGTCCAGCTCCCACTCGATAGTGTGCCAGATGTAATGAAGCCTTCTCTGGGTTTGCGCCTGGTGTGTTTTCCCATCAGCCATAACAAACTTTTGAGGAGAAGGAACATCACACCTGACTTCCTGTTCGCAGAGCTGCCTCCATAGATGTTCCCTCATCAGTGTGTAGGAGCTCCCTGTATCGACCACCGCATTCACCTTCCTTCCTTGCACTGTTACTGGAACCAGGAGAAGCGAAGGAGTTGCCAGAGGTTAAGCAATGGAGAGTCCCGCTGCGTGCTTTGAAAGAACTCTCTCACCTGCCTTCTTATGACTCTTTTCCTTGTTGTGCTGGGAGTCCACCTTCTGCCAGTAGTCTTTGGAGCTCTTGCAGTCTTTTTCCACCCTAGAACCTATCTTCACCAGCTGTTCCACGGTGTTCACTGTTCCTCTCAGACATCCTGCCACTCTTGGGTTGATGTTGTTCAGGATTCGCCCCACTAGTTCTTCCTCGGAGATATCAGGCTTCCACTTTATACAGAGGGCGCGGTAGTCATAGGCGAAGTCTCTAAGGCGTTGACTAGGCTGCTGTACCAGAGACCTTAAGTTTTCTTCCACTTCTGTGAGGTAGTCATCAGGTAAGAAAGCCGCCATAAATGCCTGTTTAAAAGACTTCCAGTCCTTCACCTTGCCTTTCTCTGCCTTCCACCAGCTCAGAGCAGGTCCTCGTAGCACCGTGCTGAGGGTTCCTAGCAGTTCTGGGATGGGCAGTGGTCTGATCTCCAGATAGTTTTCACACTGTTCGATGAAGTTAAAAACATCCGCCGTCTCTGAAGCGTCGCCAAAGGCTGGGAACTCCAGGCGGATGGGTGGTCGGCCATAAAAGGAAGAAGAAGAGGGTGAAACTGAGGAGGTAAGCTGGGCAGAAGCGTGTGGTTGAACACAAGGAGGAATGTCGTATGTTACATGACTGCTTATGTGCTTTACCTTTGCCGTAGATGCTGTGATCGCCGTGCTGGGAGAATGTAGAACAGGAGATTGGGGAGATGCAGGGGTGTAGGTCTTTAACCTTTGGATGGTGGGCGTACTTGTGAGCCGTAGTTTTTTCATCTGGTTTTCCCAGAGTACGTCACGTCGCAGAAAACAGTCAGTGACAGCTCTTTCCAGTTTCTCCAGGGCCTCTTGGCAGTAGCGCTCCAGCCCTTCTAAGCTGGCGTCCACTGCGTCCCGAAAACTGCTTTCTCTGTTCAAACTGCTGTTTATGGATTGTCTAAAATCCTGCTCCAACGTGTTCACTTTGTCAGAAAGCACCCCCATATCCTCCTTGCATTGATTCAGTTCAGTTTGCAATGTATGCACAACATTAATATCAGACACAACATCATCATCATCATCATCATGTCTGATGGGCCACCACTATGTAACACTTGGATTTATTAAAATCACTAGTTACCTTGCTACGGGGTCGAGAATCAAAATACGGGTTTTTAAACAACACTTCCGGTATTGCGCAATCAAGACAGGACAAGTAAAGACGCGACACAATAACTATGTATAAACCAAAACAAAGTGTATTAAACCAAACAAACCAACAAACAAACAAACAAGGTGCACCCAAACCAATATATACAAAATATATACAAAATATATACAAATATAAACAATGTGTATGGTGTATGCGGGTGTGTGAGTGCGTGTATGATTGTCCAGAGTTAATGTTATTGCAGTGTGTGAAATGATGCATGGGAGAGATTGGCTCGGCCTCACCGGTATTGATGACAAATCCGGGAGCTCGAGCAACGGAACGAGAGGTGAATTGTTAGTGTCTATGAGGAATAATCCGACCGGGGAAAAGTACTCCTTCAGAACCATCCAACAAACTCTCTCTCAAAAAAAACAGCGCGCTAGGTAAATCTCTCCGTGTCGAGCCACTTGCCGGTTCCGGCTTTATACCGGCACACGTGACCCGACACCGCTTCCGGGTTCTCTCGCGCTGCGATCGCGCATGCTTGCGAGAGCTTACCCTGTGACCAACACTGTCCATGGGGACAAATAAAACCAGATCGGGCAATTTTACGAGCACAGGTGAGCAGCATTAGCTCCTTAATCCATTTCCCTGTTATTTAAAATGCCCTTTTTTGTGGCTGCGCTACAACTTTTCATACTGGAATTTTCACCTTCCAAACTGTATATATATATATATATATATATATATATAGATATAGATATATATATACAAACAGTTATATATATGGGTCAATGACGTGACGCCCCCTTTTCCTGTCCAGGTTAATTTTATTTTGCAGAAAAAACTAAAAAATACATAAAAATTTATCATCTACTTGTTATACCTTCTTTACGTACTAAACCACTCTAACTTCTCCAAATTTTTAAGTTTTTCATCATTTTTCTGCTATCCGGAGTGCCAAAACACCATATGGGGTGTCTAACCTTTAGTTAGGACAACTGGTTTAAAAACACTTTAAGTCAACTTAAATATATCCCTTTTCCTAGTTGGTATAATTTTAAACATGTTTTACATCCATTGACAAAACTATAAAGCATTTGCTCATATATTTATTATGTTGATTCTATCCATTTCATCCGGGGCGACCATCAACAAACCACAATTTTGGGACCTTTCTTTTAAAAAACATCTCAAGGATGGGTTACTGCATCAGCCAGACACAAGTGAAGACCCCCTGGAAACAACTGTATAGTAAATCAGTCTCTCTCATATAGTAAGAAAAAGCTGTTTTTTAACTGCTGTAATGTCGTAGTCACTTTTGGTCATCATGTGGGGCGACCACCCCAAAACTGTGAATTATAATTTTTTTCCACAAATCTATATTTTGATGATAAATTTGATAGTGCTTTGTCACTAGAAGAAACTAGTTTGGTTTCTGAGGCTAACTGTTAGCCTGTTATACTTGAGTAAACTTGAAAACATCATATGGGGCGACCGAGTATCATGTGCGGCGACCATTGCTAAATGTTTTAAATGATAGATATATGTCCTATATTTGTAGTTTTCATATTCTATACATCAATTATATACATAGAGTTAATTGTTTAAGTATAATTATTTGTATATTTTATCTTTTTTTTTCTAAATTCAGCCATTTTCCATTCCTTTTATAGGGATAAACATTTATTTTAACTGGATAATGAAGGAGACTCTGATTGTAAGGGCCATATTTCATTCTTGTGATTTGTTGTTATGTTTATCTTATTTCAGCTTATTAGTTAAGCATTAAGTATCATACTTATAATTTGTATTGTGACATCATTTCGAGTTGTTCTGTGACATCATCCCACAGTTATGTAGTTTCATGTCAATCACGCACGTCAGTTGTTAGTTGTTGTTAAGACACGGAAGGATACAGAAAGGTGTGGAGCACACAAGCTTTTGACCGTGAGACAATAAGCTAAAAGGAATTCAGTAAAATAAGTTGTTGTAACTGTAATCTATCGAAGCTACAGAACACAGCAAGCGACTTGTCGTGACTACAGTTGATTTATGCAAGAAACTGTAACACCGTTGTTTTTTTTTTTGGTTGTTTTTTTTTTGTTTTTTTATTAAGGATTTTCAAATAATACAAACACAATCAAACAGACAGACAAACGAACGAACAAACAAACACACCCACCCACAGCGCTGAAAAAATAACAATATGCAATGTACAAGAAAATATAAAACTCTGCCTGCTGAAGTTAAGCAAAGCAAAACATTATGGGGAAAATAGAAACCTCTGTTAAAATAAACATTCAGAGTTTTTGCAAAAAACAGTGGAGAGGTTTCCAGAGTTTCCAAAATTTGTCCGACCTGTGATTAAGATCATGAGTTAGTTTCTCCAAGGGAAGAAAAGATGACAGCTGGGTACACCGTTGTTTTTGATGTTGAAAATAAACAAGAGACAAAGAAATCAACGAAACGTCTGAAGTCGTCAGTGAAACTGTGTAACAAAAGACACGCGTCAGAACTTGTGAATAACATGCACGTACACTGATATTATAGAATAAACTTGTGAAATAATGGTTTTCATAAAATGAAAGGGCGCTAAAGTTTATTTTTCTTCATCAGTTTATCTACTTACTGATATGAGTTCAACTAGTCTTAATGATACATAAAAATGTGAATTCTGAGATATATAACGGTCGCCCCAGATGACTTTTTTAAGGCTATGTTTTATTAACTTAAGTGTAAAAACACTAAAAAGACAATTTTTTTACTTTTCTTTATAAAGGCATGTGTACACTACATTCCGAATGTTTAGAAAATGGCCAAACATATTTTTGGTATTTTAAAATTGGCCTATTAAAAAGTCTTATCCGTCAATGACCCATACAGTGGTGTGAAAAACTATTTGCCCCTTCCTGATTTCTTATTCTTTTGCATGTTTGTTACACTTAAATGTTTCTGCTCATCAAAAAACGTTAACTATTAGTCAAAGATAACATAATTGAACACAAAATGCAGTTTTTAAAAGAAGGTTTACGTTATTAAGGGAGAAAAAAAACTCCAAATCTACATGGCCCTGTGTGAAAAAGTGATTGGCCCCCTTGTTAAAAAATAACTTAACTGTGGTTTATCACACCTGAGTTCAATTTCTGTAGTCACCCCCAGGCCTGATTACTGCCACACCTGTTTCAATCAAGAAATCACTTAAATAGGAGCTACCTGACACAGAGAAGTAGACCAAAAGCACCTTAAAAGCTAGACATCATGCCAAGATCCAAAGAAATTTAGGAACAAATGAGAACAAAAGTAATTGAGATCTATCAGTCTAGTAAAGGTTATAAAGCCATTTCTAAAGCTTTGGGACTCCAGCGAACCACAGTGAGAGCCATTATCCACGAATGGCAAAAACATGGAACAGTGGTGAACCTCTCCAGGAGTGGCCGGCCGACCAAAATTACCCCAAGAGCGCAAAGACAACTCATTCGAGAGGCCACAAAAGACCCCAGGACAACGTGGGCAGAATTTTAAATTACATCCAATCCCTAGGAAGACCATGCATGTTTGTGTCAACCTTTTGACAAAAGATGACAGCGCTCAGGTAACAGCTCACCAACCTAATTACTAGGCAGACATCCTCAGCCTGCTATAACATGTTTCCCATTCTCGGCCGGCTGTGAGTGCTGAGAAAAGTTAGGGCCTGATAAGGCGTCTTTAGATGCCATCATAATAGAAGATTCAGCTGGTCTGACAGACAGGATCCTAGCTTATCCTAGGTAAAAAATGGAAATGTTTGAAGCTTCAAGTTTCCTTCTAAGGTGAGGGGTTTGTATTTTATTCATCTGTAGATAAGAAGACCTGTGGCAATACCATCTTCTGGTGAACTTCCTGAACATAAGACAATCTCCTAAGAGAAAGTATACACTGATAAATTATGGAAATACTTGGCAAGGAGTCAGCAATTTCCAACTTTCTGCTCTTGAGAATTTCTTAATCCAAGCTGGGCCTCTTAATCGCTTTGAACAACTTGCGCCAAACGCTCTTCTTCCTAAGCACCAATAGAAGGTAACGCCTGAACAGGGACTTGAACCCTGGACACTCAGATTAAAAGTCTGATGCTCTACCGACTGAGCTATCCAGGGTATGAAAAAGGTGCCATCGCTCCCAAAAAGCAGTTTGAGGCATCCTTTCCCAACGCTCGTCCATTGTTTGACACATGTGAAGAAACAAAGCACTTGTGAACCCTTTCAAGGGGTGAGGTTGGCCACCAGAATTTTAAACCTTCACACTGGCTGATAACAAGTTCCAGTATTTAAGCCGAGATCAATCGAACCGTTAAGATTTTTGTTTAACTACCATGTTTTCAACATTTCGTTCCCTAACAAGAGGATTCTGACCATCACATCCAGTGAAAGTTGTTACCAGGATCACTCTTCTGAACAGCCCTGCCTCTAAAGTCTTATCTAGGATAAGTGAATGTCTTATATGCCTATGGTATGTGAATAACTTTAAAGAGATCAGCATTATCGATGAAGGTTGGCCTTCTAGACAAGGAGACCACATGACTCATTTTCAAGTCTACTTTATTTACAAACATGGACTAAAGCCATGGACCCTGAGATCAAAAGACCAGTGCGCTATCGACTGAGAAATACAACCAACTCGGTCAAGATTGGTTTGCAGTCGACACTGTTCATTACATTTTCAACAGTTTTGCACACACACTTTTCCAGCATTCTTCCCTGATCAAATGGATCGTCCACTCTGGACCAGACTAAGACATCCGCATCGGCTTTCAGCAATTTATCACTGTATGCTTTCATAGAAAACGGGCACAAGGGAGCTTTCAGTGATGTATTTTCATATATACATATAGATATATTTATATACGTTGAAGTCCAGTGTGTAGTGCAATCTTGGGCATTCGTGGCTCCGTGTAACTCGGAAGATGGAGATTAATACCACCTTTGCCACTGAATGCCCATCATCTGACACAAAGACTGTTGTGAAATAATCCCAAAGATTGTCCCACACTGCTCCATACTCATATGCTTTCCAGTCTATGAGACAAGACTCAGGTCCAAGTTGTCCAAGCTTCACACTCACACACTGAGCTGAGGAGTGCTATTTGATCATGAAAAACCCTCTTGATATCCATGGACGGGGGAATCAGACAGGTTATGCAATCAGCTTTTGCTTTGTCCTTTGCACAAAAAAAGCCCTATCCCAGATTCCAGAAGCCTGGAGCAATAGATGACGCGCGTGACTTGTCCTTGAGAGAAAATGTGCTGCCACGTGCACTGCTGGCCATGTAGGACCTCGTGGCGCAACGGTAGCGCGTCTGACTCCAGATCAGAAGGTTGCGTGTTCAAATCACGTCGAGGTCATGAGCTGTCTGTGTGTGGCGACTGGTGTTGCTGGCTTTTCCGAGAAGGTTCGTGGGCAGAATTTTAAATTACATCCAATCCCTAGGATGACCATGCATGTTTGTGTCAACCTCTTGACAAAAGATGACAGCGCTCAGGTAACAGCTCACCGACCTAATTACTAGGCAGACATCCTCAGCCTGCTATAACATGTTTCCCCATTCTCGGCCGGCTGTGCGTGCTGAGAAAAGTTAGGGCCTGATAAGGCGTCTTTAGATGCCATCATAATAGAAGATTCAGCTGGTCTGACAGACAGGATCCTAGTTTATCCTAGGTAAGAAATGGAAATGTTTGAAGCTTCAAGTTTCCTTCTAAGGTGAGGGGTTTGTATTTTATTCATCTGTAGATAAGAAGACCTGTGGCAATACCATCTCCTGGTGACCTTCCTGAACATAAGACAATCTCCTAAGAGAAAGTATCCACTGGTAAATTATGGAAATACTTGGCAAGGAGTCAGCAATTTCCAACGTTCTGCTCTTGAGAATTTCTTAATCCAAGCTGGGCCTCTTAATTGCTTTGAACAACTTGCGCCAAACGCTCTTCTTCCTAAGCACCAATAGAAGGTAACGCCTGAACAGGGACTTGAACCCCGAACCCTCAGATTAAAAGTCTGATGCTCTACCGACCGAGCTATCCAGTGTACGAAAAAGGTGCCATCGCTCCCAAAAAGCAGTTTGAGGCATCCTTTCCCAACGCTCGTCCATTGTTTGACACATGTGAAGAAACAAAGCACTTGTGAACCCTTTCAAGTGGTGAGGTTGGCCACCAGAATTTTAAACCTTCACACTGGCTGATAACATGTCCCAGTATTTAAGCCGAGATCAATCGAACCGTTAAGATTTTTGTTTAACTGCCATGTTTTCAACATTTCGTTCCCTAACAAGAGGATTCTGACCATCACATCCAGTGAAAGTTGTTACCAGGATCACTCTTCTGAACAGCCCTGCCTCTAAAGTCTTATCTAGGATAAGTGAATGTCTTATATGCCTATGGTATGTGAATAACTTTAAAGAGATCAGCATTATCGACGAAGGTTGGCCTTCTAGACATGGAGACCACATGACGCATTTTCAAGTCTACTTTATTTACAAACATGGACTAAAGCCATGGACCCTGAGATCAAAAGACCAGTGCGCTATCGACTGAGAAATACAACCAACTCGGTCAAGATTGGTTTGCAGTCGACACTGTTCATTACATTTTCAACAGTTTTGCACACACACTTTTCCAGCATACTTCCCTGATCAAATGGATCGTCCACTCTGGACCAGACAAAGACATCCGCATCGGCTTTCAGCAATTTATCACTGTATGCTTTCATAGAAAACGGGCACAAGGGAGCTTTCAGTGATGTATTTTCATATATACATATAGATATATTTATATACGTTGAAGTCCAGTGTGTAGTGCAATCTTGGGCATTCCTGGCTCCGTGCAACTCGGAAGATGGAGATTAATACCACCTTTGCCACTGAATGCCCATCATCTGACACAAAGACTGTTGTGAAATAATCCCAAAGATTGTCCCACACTGCTCCATACTCATATGCTTTCCAGTCTATGAGACAAGACTCAGGTTCAAGTTGTCCAAGTTTCACACTCACACACTGAGCTGAGGAGTGCTATTTGATCATGAAAAACCCTCTTGATATCCATGGACGGGGGAATCAGACAGGTTATGCAATCAGCTTTTGCTTTGTCCTTTGCACAAAAAAAGCCCTATCCCAGATTCCAGAAGCCTGGAGCAATAGATGACGCGCGTGACTTGTCCTTGAGAGAAAATGTGCTGCCACATGCACCGCTCGCCATGTAGGACCTCGTGGCGCAACGGTAGCGCGTCTGACTCCAGATCAGAAGGTTGCGTGTTCAAATCACGTCGAGGTCATGAGCTGTCTGTGTGTGGCGGCTGGTGTTGCTGGCTTTTCCGAGAAGGTTCGTGGGCAGAATTTTAAATTACATCCAATCCCTAGGATGACCATGCATGTTTGTGTCAACCTCTTGACAAAAGATGACAGCGCTCAGGTAACAGCTCACCGACCTAATTACTAGGCAGACATCCTCAGCCTGCTATAACATGTTTCCCCATTCTCGGCCGGCTGTGCGTGCTGAGAAAAGTTAGGGCCTGATAAGGTGTCTTTAGATGCCATCATAATAGAAGATTCAGCTGGTCTGACAGACAGGATCCTAGTTTATCCTAGGTAAGAAATGGAAATGTTTGAAGCTTCAAGTTTCCTTCTAAGGTGAGGGGTTTGTATTTTATTCATCTGTAGATAAGAAGACCTGTGGCAATACCATCTCCTGGTGACCTTCCTGAACATAAGACAATCTCCTAAGAGAAAGTATCCACTGGTAAATTATGGAAATACTTGGCAAGGAGTCAGCAATTTCCAACGTTCTGCTCTTGAGAATTTCTTAATCCAAGCTGGGCCTCTTAATTGCTTTGAACAACTTGCGCCAAACGCTCTTCTTCCTAAGCACCAATAGAAGGTAACGCCTGAACAGGGACTTGAACCCCGAACCCTCAGATTAAAAGTCTGATGCTCTACCGACTGAGCTATCCAGTGTACGAAAAAGGTGCCATCGCTCCCAAAAAGCAGTTTGAGGCATCCTTTCCCAACGCTCGTCCATTGTTTGACACATGTGAAGAAACAAAGCACTTGTGAACCCTTTCAAGTGGTGAGGTTGGCCACCAGAATTTTAAACCTTCACACTGGCTGATAACATGTCCCAGTATTTAAGCCGAGATCAATCGAACCGTTAAGATTTTTGTTTAACTGCCATGTTTTCAACATTTCGTTCCCTAACAAGAGGATTCTGACCATCACATCCAGTGAAAGTTGTTACCAGGATCACTCTTCTGAACAGCCCTGCCTCTAAAGTCTTATCTAGGATAAGTGAATGTCTTATATGCCTATGGTATGTGAATAACTTTAAAGAGATCAGCATTATCGACGAAGGTTGGCCTTCTAGACAAGGAGACCACATGACGCATTTTCAAGTCTACTTTATTTACAAACATGGACTAAAGCCATGGACCCTGAGATCAAAAGACCAGTGCGCTATCGACTGAGAAATACAACCAACTCGGTCAAGATTGGTTTGCAGTCGACACTGTTCATTACATTTTCAACAGTTTTGCACACACACTTTTCCAGCATACTTCCCTGATCAAATGGATCGTCCACTCTGGACCAGACAAAGACGTCCGCATCGGCTTTCAGCAATTTATCACTGTATGCTTTCATAGAAAACGGGCACAAGGGAGCTTTCAGTGATGTATTTTCATATATACATATAGATATATTTATATACGTTGAAGTCCAGTGTGTAGTGCAATCTTGGGCATTCGTGGCTCCGTGTAACTCGGAAGATGGAGATTAATACCACCTTTGCCACTGAATGCCCATCATCTGACACAAAGACTGTTGTGAAATAATCCCAAAGATTGTCCCACACTGCTCCATACTCATATGCTTTCCAGTCTATGAGACAAGACTCAGGTTCAAGTTGTCCAAGTTTCACACTCACACACTGAGCTGAGGAGTGCTATTTGATCATGAAAAACCCTCTTGATATCCATGGACGGGGGAATCAGACAGGTTATGCAATCAGCTTTTGCTTTGTCCTTTGCACAAAAAAAAGCCCTATCCCAGATTCCAGAAGCCTGGAGCAATAGATGACGCGCGTGACTTGTCCTTGAGAGAAAATGTGCTGCCACATGCACCGCTCGCCATGTAGGACCTCGTGGCGCAACGGTAGCGCGTCTGACTCCAGATCAGAAGGTTGCGTGTTCAAATCACGTCGAGGTCATGAGCTGTCTGTGTGTGGCGGTTGGTGTTGCTGGCCTTTCCGAGAAGGTTCGTGGGCAGAATTTTAAATTACATCCAATCCCTAGGATGACCATGCATGTTTGTGTCAACCTCTTGACAAAAGATGACAGCGCTCAGGTAACAGCTCACCGACCTAATTACTAGGCAGACATCCTCAGCCTGCTATAACATGTTTCCCCATTCTCGGCCGGCTGTGCGTGCTGAGAAAAGTTAGGGCCTGATAAGGCGTCTTTAGATGCCATCATAATAGAAGATTCAGCTGGTCTGACAGACAGGATCCTAGTTTATCCTAGGTAAGAAATGGAAATGTTTGAAGCTTCAAGTTTCCTTCTAAGGTGAGGGGTTTGTATTTTATTCATCTGTAGATAAGAAGACCTGTGGCAATACCATCTCCTGGTGACCTTCCTGAACATAAGACAATCTCCTAAGAGAAATTATCCACTGGTAAATTATGGAAATACTTGGCAAGGAGTCAGCAATTTCCAACGTTCTGCTCTTGAGAATTTCTTAATCCAAGCTGGGCCTCTTAATTGCTTTGAACAACTTGCGCCAAACGCTCTTCTTCCTAAGCACCAATAGAAGGTAACGCCTGAACAGGGACTTGAACCCCGAACCCTCAGATTAAAAGTCTGACGCTCTACCGACCGAGCTATCCAGTGTACGAAAAAGGTGCCATCGCTCCCAAAAAGCAGTTTGAGGCATCCTTTCCCAACGCTCGTCCATTGTTTGACACATGTGAAGAAACAAAGCACTTGTGAACCCTTTCAAGTGGTGAGGTTGGCCACCAGAATTTTAAACCTTCACACTGGCTGATAACATGTCCCAGTATTTAAGCCGAGATCAATCGAACCGTTAAGATTTTTGTTTAACTGCCATGTTTTCAACATTTCGTTCCCTAACAAGAGGATTCTGACCATCACATCCAGTGAAAGTTGTTACCAGGATCACTCTTCTGAACAGCCCTGCCTCTAAAGTCTTATCTAGGATAAGTGAATGTCTTATATGCCTATGGTATGTGAATAACTTTAAAGAGATCAGCATTATCGACGAAGGTTGGCCTTCTAGACATGGAGACCACATGACGCATTTTCAAGTCTACTTTATTTACAAACATGGACTAAAGCCATGGACCCTGAGATCAAAAGACCAGTGCGCTATCGACTGAGAAATACAACCAACTCGGTCAAGATTGGTTTGCAGTCGACACTGTTCATTACATTTTCAACAGTTTTGCACACACACTTTTCCAGCATACTTCCCTGATCAAATGGATCGTCCACTCTGGACCAGACAAAGACATCCGCATCGGCTTTCAGCAATTTATCACTGTATGCTTTCATAGAAAACGGGCACAAGGGAGCTTTCAGTGATGTATTTTCATATATACATATAGATATATTTATATACGTTGAAGTCCAGTGTGTAGTGCAATCTTGGGCATTCCTGGCTCCGTGCAACTCGGAAGATGGAGATTAATACCACCTTTGCCACTGAATGCCCATCATCTGACACAAAGACTGTTGTGAAATAATCCCAAAGATTGTCCCACACTGCTCCATACTCATATGCTTTCCAGTCTATGAGACAAGACTCAGGTTCAAGTTGTCCAAGTTTCACACTCACACACTGAGCTGAGGAGTGCTATTTGATCATGAAAAACCCTCTTGATATCCATGGACGGGGGAATCAGACAGGTTATGCAATCAGCTTTTGCTTTGTCCTTTGCACAAAAAAAGCCCTATCCCAGATTCCAGAAGCCTGGAGCAATAGATGACGCGCGTGACTTGTCCTTGAGAGAAAATGTGCTGCCACATGCACCGCTCGCCATGTAGGACCTCGTGGCGCAACGGTAGCGCGTCTGACTCCAGATCAGAAGGTTGCGTGTTCAAATCACGTCGAGGTCATGAGCTGTCTGTGTGTGGCGGCTGGTGTTGCTGGCTTTTCCGAGAAGGTTCGTGGGCAGAATTTTAAATTACATCCAATCCCTAGGATGACCATGCATGTTTGTGTCAACCTCTTGACAAAAGATGACAGCGCTCAGGTAACAGCTCACCGACCTAATTACTAGGCAGACATCCTCAGCCTGCTATAACATGTTTCCCCATTCTCGGCCGGCTGTGCGTGCTGAGAAAAGTTAGGGCCTGATAAGGCGTCTTTAGATGCCATCATAATAGAAGATTCAGCTGGTCTGACAGACAGGATCCTAGTTTATCCTAGGTAAGAAATGGAAATGTTTGAAGCTTCAAGTTTCCTTCTAAGGTGAGGGGTTTGTATTTTATTCATCTGTAGATAAGAAGACCTGTGGCAATACCATCTCCTGGTGACCTTCCTGAACATAAGACAATCTCCTAAGAGAAAGTATCCACTGGTAAATTATGGAAATACTTGGCAAGGAGTCAGCAATTTCCAACGTTCTGCTCTTGAGAATTTCTTAATCCAAGCTGGGCCTCTTAATTGCTTTGAACAACTTGCGCCAAACGCTCTTCTTCCTAAGCACCAATAGAAGGTAACGCCTGAACAGGGACTTGAACCCCGAACCCTCAGATTAAAAGTCTGATGCTCTACCGACTGAGCTATCCAGTGTACGAAAAAGGTGCCATCGCTCCCAAAAAGCAGTTTGAGGCATCCTTTCCCAACGCTCGTCCATTGTTTGACACATGTGAAGAAACAAAGCACTTGTGAACCCTTTCAAGTGGTGAGGTTGGCCACCAGAATTTTAAACCTTCACACTGGCTGATAACATGTCCCAGTATTTAAGCCGAGATCAATCGAACCGTTAAGATTTTTGTTTAACTGCCATGTTTTCAACATTTCGTTCCCTAACAAGAGGATTCTGACCATCACATCCAGTGAAAGTTGTTACCAGGATCACTCTTCTGAACAGCCCTGCCTCTAAAGTCTTATCTAGGATAAGTGAATGTCTTATATGCCTATGGTATGTGAATAACTTTAAAGAGATCAGCATTATCGACGAAGGTTGGCCTTCTAGACAAGGAGACCACATGACGCATTTTCAAGTCTACTTTATTTACAAACATGGACTAAAGCCATGGACCCTGAGATCAAAAGACCAGTGCGCTATCGACTGAGAAATACAACCAACTCGGTCAAGATTGGTTTGCAGTCGACACTGTTCATTACATTTTCAACAGTTTTGCACACACACTTTTCCAGCATACTTCCCTGATCAAATGGATCGTCCACTCTGGACCAGACAAAGACGTCCGCATCGGCTTTCAGCAATTTATCACTGTATGCTTTCATAGAAAACGGGCACAAGGGAGCTTTCAGTGATGTATTTTCATATATACATATAGATATATTTATATACGTTGAAGTCCAGTGTGTAGTGCAATCTTGGGCATTCGTGGCTCCGTGTAACTCGGAAGATGGAGATTAATACCACCTTTGCCACTGAATGCCCATCATCTGACACAAAGACTGTTGTGAAATAATCCCAAAGATTGTCCCACACTGCTCCATACTCATATGCTTTCCAGTCTATGAGACAAGACTCAGGTTCAAGTTGTCCAAGTTTCACACTCACACACTGAGCTGAGGAGTGCTATTTGATCATGAAAAACCCTCTTGATATCCATGGACGGGGGAATCAGACAGGTTATGCAATCAGCTTTTGCTTTGTCCTTTGCACAAAAAAAAGCCCTATCCCAGATTCCAGAAGCCTGGAGCAATAGATGACGCGCGTGACTTGTCCTTGAGAGAAAATGTGCTGCCACATGCACCGCTCGCCATGTAGGACCTCGTGGCGCAACGGTAGCGCGTCTGACTCCAGATCAGAAGGTTGCGTGTTCAAATCACGTCGAGGTCATGAGCTGTCTGTGTGTGGCGGCTGGTGTTGCTGGCTTTTCCGAGAAGGTTCGTGGGCAGAATTTTAAATTACATCCAATCCCTAGGATGACCATGCATGTTTGTGTCAACCTCTTGACAAAAGATGACAGCGCTCAGGTAACAGCTCACCGACCTAATTACTAGGCAGACATCCTCAGCCTGCTATAACATGTTTCCCCATTCTCGGCCGGCTGTGCGTGCTGAGAAAAGTTAGGGCCTGATAAGGCGTCTTTAGATGCCATCATAATAGAAGATTCAGCTGGTCTGACAGACAGGATCCTAGTTTATCCTAGGTAAGAAATGGAAATGTTTGAAGCTTCAAGTTTCCTTCTAAGGTGAGGGGTTTGTATTTTATTCATCTGTAGATAAGAAGACCTGTGGCAATACCATCTCCTGGTGACCTTCCTGAACATAAGACAATCTCCTAAGAGAAAGTATCCACTGGTAAATTATGGAAATACTTGGCAAGGAGTCAGCAATTTCCAACGTTCTGCTCTTGAGAATTTCTTAATCCAAGCTGGGCCTCTTAATTGCTTTGAACAACTTGCGCCAAACGCTCTTCTTCCTAAGCACCAATAGAAGGTAACGCCTGAACAGGGACTTGAACCCCGAACCCTCAGATTAAAAGTCTGATGCTCTACCGACTGAGCTATCCAGTGTACGAAAAAGGTGCCATCGCTCCCAAAAAGCAGTTTGAGGCATCCTTTCCCAACGCTCGTCCATTGTTTGACACATGTGAAGAAACAAAGCACTTGTGAACCCTTTCAAGTGGTGAGGTTGGCCACCAGAATTTTAAACCTTCACACTGGCTGATAACATGTCCCAGTATTTAAGCCGAGATCAATCGAACCGTTAAGATTTTTGTTTAACTGCCATGTTTTCAACATTTCGTTCCCTAACAAGAGGATTCTGACCATCACATCCAGTGAAAGTTGTTACCAGGATCACTCTTCTGAACAGCCCTGCCTCTAAAGTCTTATCTAGGATAAGTGAATGTCTTATATGCCTATGGTATGTGAATAACTTTAAAGAGATCAGCATTATCGACGAAGGTTGGCCTTCTAGACAAGGAGACCACATGACGCATTTTCAAGTCTACTTTATTTACAAACATGGACTAAAGCCATGGACCCTGAGATCAAAAGACCAGTGCGCTATCGACTGAGAAATACAACCAACTCGGTCAAGATTGGTTTGCAGTCGACACTGTTCATTACATTTTCAACAGTTTTGCACACACACTTTTCCAGCATACTTCCCTGATCAAATAGATCACTCTGGACCAGACAAAGACATCCGCATCGGCTTTCAGCAATTTATCACTGTATGCTTTCATAGAAAACGGGCACAAGGGAGCTTTCAGTGATGTATTTTCATATATACATATAGATATATTTATATACGTTGAAGTCCAGTGTGTAGTGCAATCTTGGGCATTCGTGGCTCCGTGTAACTCGGAAGATGGAGATTAATACCACCTTTGCCACTGAATGCCCATCATCTGACACAAAGACTGTTGTGAAATAATCCCAAAGATTGTCCCACACTGCTCCATACTCATATGCTTTCCAGTCTATGAGACAAGACTCAGGTTCAAGTTGTCCAAGCTTCACACTCACACACTGAGCTGAGGAGTGCTATTTGATCATGAAAAACCCTCTTGATATCCATGGACGGGGGAATCAGACAGGTTATGCAATCAGCTTTTGCTTTGTCCTTTGCACAAAAAAAAGCCCTATCCCAGATTCCAGAAGCATGGAGCAATAGATGACGCGCGTGACTTGTCCTTGAGAGAAAATGTGCTGCCACATGCACCGCTCGCCATGTAGGACCTCGTGGCGCAACGGTAGCGCGTCTGACGCCAGATCAGAAGGTTGCGTGTTCAAATCACGTCGAGGTCATGAGCTGTCTGTGTGTGGCGGCTGGTGTTGCTGGCTTTTCCGAGAAGGTTCGTGGGCAGAATTTTAAATTACATCCAATCCCTAGGATGACCATGCATGTTTGTGTCAACCTCTTGACAAAAGATGACAGCGCTCAGGTAACAGCTCACCGACCTAATTACTAGGCAGACATCCTCAGCCTGCTATAACATGTTTCCCCATTCTCGGCCGGCTGTGCGTGCTGAGAAAAGTTAGGGCCTGATAAGGTGTTTTTAGATGCCATCATAATAGAAGATTCAGCTGGTCTGACAGACAGGATCCTAGTTTATCCTAGGTAAGAAATGGAAATGTTTGAAGCTTCAAGTTTCCTTCTAAGGTGAGGGGTTTGTATTTTATTCATCTGTAGATAAGAAGACCTGTGGCAATACCATCTCCTGGTGACCTTCCTGAACATAAGACAATCTCCTAAGAGAAAGTATCCACTGGTAAATTATGGAAATACTTGGCAAGGAGTCAGCAATTTCCAACGTTCTGCTCTTGAGAATTTCTTAATCCAAGCTGGGCCTCTTAATTGCTTTGAACAACTTGCGCCAAACGCTCTTCTTCCTAAGCACCAATAGAAGGTAACGCCTGAACAGGAACTTGAACCCCGAACCCTCAGATTAAAAGTCTGATGCTCTACCGACTGAGCTATCCAGTGTACGAAAAAGGTGCCATCGCTCCCAAAAAGCAGTTTGAGGCATCCTTTCCCAACGCTCGTCCATTGTTTGACACATGTGAAGAAACAAAGCACTTGTGAACCCTTTCAAGTGGTGAGGTTGGCCACCAGAATTTTAAACCTTCACACTGGCTGATAACATGTCCCAGTATTTAAGCCGAGATCAATCGAACCGTTAAGATTTTTGTTTAACTGCCATGTTTTCAACATTTCGTTCCCTAACAAGAGGATTCTGACCATCACATCCAGTGAAAGTTGTTACCAGGATCACTCTTCTGAACAGCCCTGCCTCTAAAGTCTTATCTAGGATAAGTGAATGTCTTATATGCCTATGGTATGTGAATAACTTTAAAGAGATCAGCATTATCGACGAAGGTTGGCCTTCTAGACAAGGAGACCACATGACGCATTTTCAAGTCTACTTTATTTACAAACATGGACTAAAGCCATGGACCCTGAGATCAAAAGACCAGTGCGCTATCGACTGAGAAATACAACCAACTCGGTCAAGATTGGTTTGCAGTCGACACTGTTCATTACATTTTCAACAGTTTTGCACACACACTTTTCCAGCATACTTCCCTGATCAAATAGATCACTCTGGACCAGACAAAGACATCCGCATCGGCTTTCAGCAATTTATCACTGTATGCTTTCATAGAAAACGGGCACAAGGGAGCTTTCAGTGATGTATTTTCATATATACATATAGATATATTTATATACGTTGAAGTCCAGTGTGTAGTGCAATCTTGGGCATTCGTGGCTCCGTGTAACTCGGAAGATGGAGATTAATACCACCTTTGCCACTGAATGCCCATCATCTGACACAAAGACTGTTGTGAAATAATCCCAAAGATTGTCCCACACTGCTCCATACTCATATGCTTTCCAGTCTATGAGACAAGACTCAGGTTCAAGTTGTCCAAGCTTCACACTCACACACTGAGCTGAGGAGTGCTATTTGATCATGAAAAACCCTCTTGATATCCATGGACGGGGGAATCAGACAGGTTATGCA
The DNA here is from genome assembly GCF_024256425.1 of Clarias gariepinus. Lineage (NCBI taxonomy): Eukaryota > Metazoa > Chordata > Actinopteri > Siluriformes > Clariidae > Clarias > Clarias gariepinus. The sequence goes on from NC_071104.1 coordinate 1,629,259, forward strand.
ATCAGCTTTTGCTTTGTCCTTTGCACAAAAAAAAGCCCTATCCCAGATTCCAGAAGCATGGAGCAATAGATGACGCGCGTGACTTGTCCTTGAGAGAAAATGTGCTGCCACATGCACCGCTCGCCATGTAGGACCTCGTGGCGCAACGGTAGCGCGTCTGACGCCAGATCAGAAGGTTGCGTGTTCAAATCACGTCGAGGTCATGAGCTGTCTGTGTGTGGCGGCTGGTGTTGCTGGCTTTTCCGAGAAGGTTCGTGGGCAGAATTTTAAATTACATCCAATCCCTAGGATGACCATGCATGTTTGTGTCAACCTCTTGACAAAAGATGACAGCGCTCAGGTAACAGCTCACCGACCTAATTACTAGGCAGACATCCTCAGCCTGCTATAACATGTTTCCCCATTCTCGGCCGGCTGTGCGTGCTGAGAAAAGTTAGGGCCTGATAAGGTGTTTTTAGATGCCATCATAATAGAAGATTCAGCTGGTCTGACAGACAGGATCCTAGTTTATCCTAGGTAAGAAATGGAAATGTTTGAAGCTTCAAGTTTCCTTCTAAGGTGAGGGGTTTGTATTTTATTCATCTGTAGATAAGAAGACCTGTGGCAATACCATCTCCTGGTGACCTTCCTGAACATAAGACAATCTCCTAAGAGAAAGTATCCACTGGTAAATTATGGAAATACTTGGCAAGGAGTCAGCAATTTCCAACGTTCTGCTCTTGAGAATTTCTTAATCCAAGCTGGGCCTCTTAATTGCTTTGAACAACTTGCGCCAAACGCTCTTCTTCCTAAGCACCAATAGAAGGTAACGCCTGAACAGGGACTTGAACCCCGAACCCTCAGATTAAAAGTCTGATGCTCTACCGACTGAGCTATCCAGTGTACGAAAAAGGTGCCATCGCTCCCAAAAAGCAGTTTGAGGCATCCTTTCCCAACGCTCGTCCATTGTTTGACACATGTGAAGAAACAAAGCACTTGTGAACCCTTTCAAGTGGTGAGGTTGGCCACCAGAATTTTAAACCTTCACACTGGCTGATAACATGTCCCAGTATTTAAGCCGAGATCAATCGAACCGTTAAGATTTTTGTTTAACTGCCATGTTTTCAACATTTCGTTCCCTAACAAGAGGATTCTGACCATCACATCCAGTGAAAGTTGTTACCAGGATCACTCTTCTGAACAGCCCTGCCTCTAAAGTCTTATCTAGGATAAGTGAATGTCTTATATGCCTATGGTATGTGAATAACTTTAAAGAGATCAGCATTATCGACGAAGGTTGGCCTTCTAGACAAGGAGACCACATGACGCATTTTCAAGTCTACTTTATTTACAAACATGGACTAAAGCCATGGACCCTGAGATCAAAAGACCAGTGCGCTATCGACTGAGAAATACAACCAACTCGGTCAAGATTGGTTTGCAGTCGACACTGTTCATTACATTTTCAACAGTTTTGCACACACACTTTTCCAGCATACTTCCCTGATCAAATAGATCACTCTGGACCAGACAAAGACATCCGCATCGGCTTTCAGCAATTTATCACTGTATGCTTTCATAGAAAACGGGCACAAGGGAGCTTTCAGTGATGTATTTTCATATATACATATAGATATATTTATATACGTTGAAGTCCAGTGTGTAGTGCAATCTTGGGCATTCGTGGCTCCGTGTAACTCGGAAGATGGAGATTAATACCACCTTTGCCACTGAATGCCCATCATCTGACACAAAGACTGTTGTGAAATAATCCCAAAGATTGTCCCACACTGCTCCATACTCATATGCTTTCCAGTCTATGAGACAAGACTCAGGTTCAAGTTGTCCAAGCTTCACACTCACACACTGAGCTGAGGAGTGCTATTTGATCATGAAAAACCCTCTTGATATCCATGGACGGGGGAATCAGACAGGTTATGCAATCAGCTTTTGCTTTGTCCTTTGCACAAAAAAAAGCCCTATCCCAGATTCCAGAAGCATGGAGCAATAGATGACGCGCGTGACTTGTCCTTGAGAGAAAATGTGCTGCCACATGCACCGCTCGCCATGTAGGACCTCGTGGCGCAACGGTAGCGCGTCTGACGCCAGATCAGAAGGTTGCGTGTTCAAATCACGTCGAGGTCATGAGCTGTCTGTGTGTGGCGGCTGGTGTTGCTGGCTTTTCCGAGAAGGTTCGTGGGCAGAATTTTAAATTACATCCAATCCCTAGGATGACCATGCATGTTTGTGTCAACCTCTTGACAAAAGATGACAGCGCTCAGGTAACAGCTCACCGACCTAATTACTAGGCAGACATCCTCAGCCTGCTATAACATGTTTCCCCATTCTCGGCCGGCTGTGCGTGCTGAGAAAAGTTAGGGCCTGATAAGGTGTTTTTAGATGCCATCATAATAGAAGATTCAGCTGGTCTGACAGACAGGATCCTAGTTTATCCTAGGTAAGAAATGGAAATGTTTGAAGCTTCAAGTTTCCTTCTAAGGTGAGGGGTTTGTATTTTATTCATCTGTAGATAAGAAGACCTGTGGCAATACCATCTCCTGGTGACCTTCCTGAACATAAGACAATCTCCTAAGAGAAAGTATCCACTGGTAAATTATGGAAATACTTGGCAAGGAGTCAGCAATTTCCAACGTTCTGCTCTTGAGAATTTCTTAATCCAAGCTGGGCCTCTTAATTGCTTTGAACAACTTGCGCCAAACGCTCTTCTTCCTAAGCACCAATAGAAGGTAACGCCTGAACAGGGACTTGAACCCCGAACCCTCAGATTAAAAGTCTGATGCTCTACCGACTGAGCTATCCAGTGTACGAAAAAGGTGCCATCGCTCCCAAAAAGCAGTTTGAGGCATCCTTTCCCAACGCTCGTCCATTGTTTGACACATGTGAAGAAACAAAGCACTTGTGAACCCTTTCAAGTGGTGAGGTTGGCCACCAGAATTTTAAACATTCACACTGGCTGATAACATGTCCCAGTATTTAAGCCGAGATCAATCGAACCGTTAAGATTTTTGTTTAACTGCCATGTTTTCAACATTTCGTTCCCTAACAAGAGGATTCTGACCATCACATCCAGTGAAAGTTGTTACCAGGATCACTCTTCTGAACAGCCCTGCCTCTAAAGTCTTATCTAGGATAAGTGAATGTCTTATATGCCTATGGTATGTGAATAACTTTAAAGAGATCAGCATTATCGACGAAGGTTGGCCTTCTAGACAAGGAGACCACATGACGCATTTTCAAGTCTACTTTATTTACAAACATGGACTAAAGCCATGGACCCTGAGATCAAAAGACCAGTGCGCTATCGACTGAGAAATACAACCAACTCGGTCAAGATTGGTTTGCAGTCGACACTGTTCATTACATTTTCAACAGTTTTGCACACACACTTTTCCAGCATACTTCCCTGATCAAATAGATCACTCTGGACCAGACAAAGACATCCGCATCGGCTTTCAGCAATTTATCACTGTATGCTTTCATAGAAAACGGGCACAAGGGAGCTTTCAGTGATGTATTTTCATATATACATATAGATATATTTATATACGTTGAAGTCCAGTGTGTAGTGCAATCTTGGGCATTCGTGGCTCCGTGTAACTCGGAAGATGGAGATTAATACCACCTTTGCCACTGAATGCCCATCATCTGACACAAAGACTGTTGTGAAATAATCCCAAAGATTGTCCCACACTGCTCCATACTCATATGCTTTCCAGTCTATGAGACAAGACTCAGGTTCAAGTTGTCCAAGCTTCACACTCACACACTGAGCTGAGGAGTGCTATTTGATCATGAAAAACCCTCTTGATATCCATGGACGGGGGAATCAGACAGGTTATGCAATCAGCTTTTGCTTTGTCCTTTGCACAAAAAAAAGCCCTATCCCAGATTCCAGAAGCATGGAGCAATAGATGACGCGCGTGACTTGTCCTTGAGAGAAAATGTGCTGCCACATGCACCGCTCGCCATGTAGGACCTCGTGGCGCAACGGTAGCGCGTCTGACGCCAGATCAGAAGGTTGCGTGTTCAAATCACGTCGAGGTCATGAGCTGTCTGTGTGTGGCGGCTGGTGTTGCTGGCTTTTCCGAGAAGGTTCGTGGGCAGAATTTTAAATTACATCCAATCCCTAGGATGACCATGCATGTTTGTGTCAACCTCTTGACAAAAGATGACAGCGCTCAGGTAACAGCTCACCGACCTAATTACTAGGCAGACATCCTCAGCCTGCTATAACATGTTTCCCCATTCTCGGCCGGCTGTGCGTGCTGAGAAAAGTTAGGGCCTGATAAGGTGTTTTTAGATGCCATCATAATAGAAGATTCAGCTGGTCTGACAGACAGGATCCTAGTTTATCCTAGGTAAGAAATGGAAATGTTTGAAGCTTCAAGTTTCCTTCTAAGGTGAGGGGTTTGTATTTTATTCATCTGTAGATAAGAAGACCTGTGGCAATACCATCTCCTGGTGACCTTCCTGAACATAAGACAATCTCCTAAGAGAAAGTATCCACTGGTAAATTATGGAAATACTTGGCAAGGAGTCAGCAATTTCCAACGTTCTGCTCTTGAGAATTTCTTAATCCAAGCTGGGCCTCTTAATTGCTTTGAACAACTTGCGCCAAACGCTCTTCTTCCTAAGCACCAATAGAAGGTAACGCCTGAACAGGGACTTGAACCCCGAACCCTCAGATTAAAAGTCTGATGCTCTACCGACTGAGCTATCCAGTGTACGAAAAAGGTGCCATCGCTCCCAAAAAGCAGTTTGAGGCATCCTTTCCCAACGCTCGTCCATTGTTTGACACATGTGAAGAAACAAAGCACTTGTGAACCCTTTCAAGTGGTGAGGTTGGCCACCAGAATTTTAAACCTTCACACTGGCTGATAACATGTCCCAGTATTTAAGCCGAGATCAATCGAACCGTTAAGATTTTTGTTTAACTGCCATGTTTTCAACATTTCGTTCCCTAACAAGAGGATTCTGACCATCACATCCAGTGAAAGTTGTTACCAGGATCACTCTTCTGAACAGCCCTGCCTCTAAAGTCTTATCTAGGATAAGTGAATGTCTTATATGCCTATGGTATGTGAATAACTTTAAAGAGATCAGCATTATCGACGAAGGTTGGCCTTCTAGACAAGGAGACCACATGACGCATTTTCAAGTCTACTTTATTTACAAACATGGACTAAAGCCATGGACCCTGAGATCAAAAGACCAGTGCGCTATCGACTGAGAAATACAACCAACTCGGTCAAGATTGGTTTGCAGTCGACACTGTTCATTACATTTTCAACAGTTTTGCACACACACTTTTCCAGCATACTTCCCTGATCAAATAGATCACTCTGGACCAGACAAAGACATCCGCATCGGCTTTCAGCAATTTATCACTGTATGCTTTCATAGAAAACGGGCACAAGGGAGCTTTCAGTGATGTATTTTCATATATACATATAGATATATTTATATACGTTGAAGTCCAGTGTGTAGTGCAATCTTGGGCATTCGTGGCTCCGTGTAACTCGGAAGATGGAGATTAATACCACCTTTGCCACTGAATGCCCATCATCTGACACAAAGACTGTTGTGAAATAATCCCAAAGATTGTCCCACACTGCTCCATACTCATATGCTTTCCAGTCTATGAGACAAGACTCAGGTTCAAGTTGTCCAAGCTTCACACTCACACACTGAGCTGAGGAGTGCTATTTGATCATGAAAAACCCTCTTGATATCCATGGACGGGGGAATCAGACAGGTTATGCAATCAGCTTTTGCTTTGTCCTTTGCACAAAAAAAAGCCCTATCCCAGATTCCAGAAGCATGGAGCAATAGATGACGCGCGTGACTTGTCCTTGAGAGAAAATGTGCTGCCACATGCACCGCTCGCCATGTAGGACCTCGTGGCGCAACGGTAGCGCGTCTGACGCCAGATCAGAAGGTTGCGTGTTCAAATCACGTCGAGGTCATGAGCTGTCTGTGTGTGGCGGCTGGTGTTGCTGGCTTTTCCGAGAAGGTTCGTGGGCAGAATTTTAAATTACATCCAATCCCTAGGATGACCATGCATGTTTGTGTCAACCTCTTGACAAAAGATGACAGCGCTCAGGTAACAGCTCACCGACCTAATTACTAGGCAGACATCCTCAGCCTGCTATAACATGTTTCCCCATTCTCGGCCGGCTGTGCGTGCTGAGAAAAGTTAGGGCCTGATAAGGTGTTTTTAGATGCCATCATAATAGAAGATTCAGCTGGTCTGACAGACAGGATCCTAGTTTATCCTAGGTAAGAAATGGAAATGTTTGAAGCTTCAAGTTTCCTTCTAAGGTGAGGGGTTTGTATTTTATTCATCTGTAGATAAGAAGACCTGTGGCAATACCATCTCCTGGTGACCTTCCTGAACATAAGACAATCTCCTAAGAGAAAGTATCCACTGGTAAATTATGGAAATACTTGGCAAGGAGTCAGCAATTTCCAACGTTCTGCTCTTGAGAATTTCTTAATCCAAGCTGGGCCTCTTAATCGCTTTGAACAACTTGCGCCAAACGCTCTTCTTCCTAAGCACCAATAGAAGGTAACGCCTGAACAGGGACTTGAACCCTGGACCCTCAGATTAAAAGTCTGATGCTCTACCGACTGAGCTATCCAGGCTCTGCAAAAGGTGCCATCGCTCCCAAAAAGCAGTTTGAGGCATCCTTTCCCAACGCTCGTCCATTGTTTGACACATGTGAAGAAACAAAGCACTTGTGAACCCTTTCAAGTGGTGAGGTTGGCCACCAGAATTTTAAACCTTCACACTGGCGGATAACATGTCCCAGTATTTAAGCCGAGATCAATCGAACCGTTAAGATTTTTGTTTAACTGCCATGTTTTCAACATTTCGTTCCCTAACAAGAGGATTCTGACCATCACATCCAGTGAAAGTTGTTACCAGGATCACTCTTCTGAACAGCCCTGCCCCTAAAGTCTTATCTAGGATAAGTGAATGTCTTATATGCCTATGGTATGTGAATAACTTTAAAGAGATCAGCATTATCGACGAAGGTTGGCCTTCTAGACAAGGAGACCACATGACTCATTTTCAAGTCTACTTTATTTACAAACATGGACTAAAGCCATGGACCCTGAGATCAAAAGACCAGTGCGCTATCGACTGAGAAATACAACCAACTCGGTCAAGATTGGTTTGCAGTCGACACTGTTCATTACATTTTCAACAGTTTTGCACACACACTTTTTCAGCATACTTCCCTGATCAAATGGATCGTCCACTCTGGACCAGACAAAGACATCCGCATCGGCTTTCAGCAATTTATCACTGTATGCTTTCATAGAAACGGGCACAAGGGGGCTTTCAGTGATGTATTTTCATATATACATATAGATATATTTATGTATGTTAAAGTCCAGTGTGTAGTGCAATCTTGGGCATTCGTGGCTCCGTGTAACTCGGAAGATGGAGATTAATACCACCTTTGCCACTGAATGCCTATCATTTGACACAAAGACTGTTGTGAAATAATCCCAGAGATTGTCCCACACTGCTCCATACTCATATGCTTTCCAGTCTTTGAGACAAGACTCAGGTTCAAGTTGTCCAAGCTTCACACTCACACACTGAGCTGAGGAGTGCTATTTGATCATGAAAAACCCTCTTGATATCCATGGACGGGGGAATCAGACAGGTTATGCAATCAGCTTTTGCTTTGTCCTTTGCACAAAAAAAGCCCTATCCCAGATTCCAGAAGCCTGGAGCAATAGATGACGCGCGTGACTTGTCCTTGAGAGAAAATGTGCTGCCACATGCACCGCTCGCCATGTAGGACCTCGTGGCGCAACGGTAGCGCGTCTGACTCCAGATCAGAAGGTTGCGTGTTCAAATCACGTCGAGGTCATGAGCTGTCTGTGTGTGGCGGCTGGTGTTGCTGGCTTTTCCGAGAAGGTTCGTGGGCAGAATTTTAAATTACATCCAATCCCTAGGATGACCATGCATGTTTGTGTCAACCTCTTGACAAAAAATGACAGCGCTCAGGTAACAGCTCACCGACCTAATTACTAGGCAGACATCCTCAGCCTGCTATAACATGTTTCCCCATTCTCGGCCGGCTGTGCGTGCTGAGAAAAGTTAGGGCCTGATAAGGCGTCTTTAGATGCCATCATAATAGAAGATTCAGCTGGTCTGACATACAGGATCCTAGTTTATCCTAGGTAAGAAATGGAAATGTTTGAAGCTTCAAGTTTCCTTCTAAGGTGAGGGGTTTGTATTTTATTCATCTGTAGATAAGAAGACCTGTGGCAATACCATCTCCTGGTGACCTTGCTGAACATAAGACAATCTCCTAAGAGAAATTATCCACTGGTAAATTATGGAAATACTTGGCAAGGAGTCAGCAATTTCCAACGTTCTGCTCTTGAGAATTTCTTAATCCAAGCTGGGCCTCTTAATTGCTTTGAACAACTTGCGCCAAACGCTCTTCTTCCTAAGCACCAATAGAAGGTAACGCCTGAACAGGGACTTGAACCCTTGACCCTCAGATTAAAAGTCTGATGCTCTACCGACTGAGCTATCCAGGCTCTTAAAAAGGTGCCATCGCTCCCAAAAAGCAGTTTGAGGCATCCTTTCCCAACGCTCGTCCATTGTTTGACACATGTGAAGAAACAAAGCACTTGTGAACCCTTTCAGGTGGTGAGGTTGGCCACCAGAATTTTACACCTTCACACTGGCTGATAACATGTCCCAGTATTTAAGCCGAGATCAATCGAACCGTTAAGATTTTTGTTTAACTGCCATGTTTTCAACATTTCGTTCCCTAACAAGAGGATTCTGACCATCACATCCAGTGAAAGTTGTTACCAGGATCACTCTTCTGAACAGCCCTGCCTCTAAAGTCTTATCTAGGATAAGTGAATGTCTTATATGCCTATGGTATGTGAATAACTTTAAAGAGATCAGCATTATCGACGAAGGTTGGCCTTCTACACAAGGAGACCACATGACTCATTTTCAAGTCTACTTTATTTACAAACATGGACTAAAGCCATGGACCCTGAGATCAAAAGACCAGTGCGCTATCGACTGAGAAATACAACCAACTCGGTCAAGATTGGTTTGCAGTCGACACTGTTCATTACATTTTCAACAGTTTTGCACACACACTTTTCCAGCATTCTTCCCTGATCAAATAGATCACTCTGGACCAGACAAAGACATCCGCATCGGCTTTCAGCAATTTATCACTGTATGCTTTCATAGAAAACGGGCACAAGGGAGCTTTCAGTGATGTATTTTCATATATACATATAGATATATTTATATACGTTGAAGTCCAGTGTGTAGTGCAATCTTGGGCATTCGTGGCTCCGTGTAACTCGGAAGATGGAGATTAATACCACCTTTGCCACTGAATGCCCATCATCTGACACAAAGACTGTTGTGAAATAATCCCAAAGATTGTCCCACACTGCTCCATACTCATATGCTTTCCAGTCTATGAGACAAGACTCAGGTTCAAGTTGTCCAAGCTTCACACTCACACACTGAGCTGAGGAGTGCTATTTGATCATGAAAAACCCTCTTGATATCCATGGACGGGGGAATCAGACAGGTTATGCAATCAGCTTTTGCTTTGTCCTTTGCACAAAAAAAGCCCTATCCCAGATTCCAGAAGCCTGGAGCAATAGATGACGCGCGTGACTTGTCCTTGAGAGAAAATGTGCTGCCACATGCACCGCTCGCCATGTAGGACCTCGTGGCGCAACGGTAGCGCGTCTGACTCCAGATCAGAAGGTTGCGTGTTCAAGTCACGTCGAGGTCATGAGCTGTCTGTGTGTGGCGGCTGGTGTTGCTGGCTTTTCCGAGAAGGTTCGTGGGCAGAATTTTAAATTACATCCAATCCCTAGGATGACCATGCATGTTTGTGTCAACCTCTTGACAAAAGATGACAGCGCTCAGGTAACAGCTCACCGACCTAATTACTAGGCAGACATCCTCAGCCTGCTATAACATGTTTCCCCATTGTCGGCCGGCTGTGCGTGCTGAGAAAAGTTAGGGCCTGATGAGACGTCTTTAGATGCCATCATAATAGAAGATTCAGCTGGTCTGACAGACAGGATCCTAGTTTATCCTAGGTAAGAAATGGAAATGTTTGAAGCTTCAAGTTTCCTTCTAAGGTGAGGGGTTTGTATTTTATTCATCTGTAGATAAGAAGACCTGTGGCAATACCATCTCCTGGTGACCTTCCTGAACATAAGACAATCTCCTAAGAGAAAGTATCCACTGGTAAATTATGGAAATACTTGGCAAGGAGTCAGCAATTTGCAACGTTCTGCTCTTGAGAATTTCTTAATCCAAGCTGGGCCTCTTAATTGCTTTGAACAACTTGCGCCAAACGCTCTTCTTCCTAAGCACCAATAGAAGGTAACGCCTGAACAGGGACTTGAACCCCGAACCCTCAGATTAAAAGTCTGATGCTCTACCGACTGAGCTATCCAGTGTACGAAAAAGGTGCCATCGCTCCCAAAAAGCAGTTTGAGGCATCCTTTCCCAACGCTCGTCCATTGTTTGACACATGTGAAGAAACAAAGCACTTGTGAACCCTTTCAGGTGGTGAGGTTGGCCACCAGAATTTTAAACCTTCACACTGACTGATAACATGTCCCAGTATTTAAGCCGAGATCAATCGAACCATTAAGATTTTTGTTTAACTGCCATGTTTTCAACATTTCGTTCCCTAACAAGAGGATTCTGACCATCACATCCAGTGAAAGTTGTTACCAGGATCACTCTTCTGAACAGCCCTGCCTCTAAAGTCTTATCTAGGATAAGTGAATGTCTTATATGCCTATGGTATGTGAATAACTTTAAAGAGATCAGCGTTATCGACGAAGGTTGGCCTTCTAGACAAGGAGACCACATGACTCATTTTCAAGTCTACTTTTTTTACAAACATGGACTAAAGCCATGGACCCTGAGATCAAAAGACCAGTGCGCTATCGACTGAGAAATACAACCAACTCGGTCAAGATTGGTTTGCAGTCGACACTGTTCATTCCATTTTCAACAGTTTTGCACACACACTTTTCCAGCATTCTTCCCTGATCAAATGGATCGTCCACTCTGGACCAGACAAAGACATCCGCATCGGCTTTCAGCAATTTATCACTGTATGCTTTCATAGAAAACGGGCACAAGGGAGCTTTCAGTGATGTATTTTCATATATACATATAGATATATTTATATACGTTGAAGTCCAGTGTGTAGTGCAATCTTGGGCATTCGTGGCTCCGTGTAACTCGGAAGATGGAGATTAATACCACCTTTGCCACTGAATGCCCATCATCTGACACAAAGACTGTTGTGAAATAATCCCAAAGATTGTCCCACACTGCTCCATACTCATATGCTTTCCAGTCTATGAGACAAGACTCAGGTTCAAGTTGTCCAAGCTTCACACTCACACACTGAGCTGAGGAGTGCTATTTGATCATGAAAAACCCGCTTGATATCCATGGACGGGGGAATCAGACAGGTTATGCAATCAGCTTTTGCTTTGTCCTTTGCACAAAAAAAGCCCTATCCCAGATTCCAGAAGCCTGGAGCAATAGATGACGCGCGTGACTTGTCCTTGAGAGAAAATGTGCTGCCACATGCACTGCTGGCCATGTAGGACCTCGTGGCGCAACGGTAGTGTGTCTGTTTCCAGATCAGAAGGTTGCGTGTTCAAATCACGTCAAGGTCATGAGCTGTCTGTGTGTGACGACTGGTGTTGCTGGCTTTTCCGAACAGGTTCGTGGGCAGAATTTTAAATTACCTCCAATCCCTAAGATGACCATGCATGTTTGTGTAAACCTCTTGATAAAAGATGACAGCGCTCAGGTAACAGCTCACCGACCTAATTACTAGGCAGACATACTCAGCCTGCTATAACATGTTTCCCATTCTCGGCCGGCTGTGCGTGCTGAGAAAAGTTAGGGCCTGATAAGCCGTCTTTAGATGCCATCATAATAGAAGATTCAGCTGGTCTGACAGACAGGATCCTAGCTTATCCTAGGTAAGAAATGGAAATGTTTGAAGCTTCAAGTTTCCTTCTAAGGTGAGGGGTTTGTATTTTATTCATCTGTAGATAAGAAGACCTGTGGCAATACCATCTCCTGGTAACCTTCCTGAACATGGGCCATGTATAATTTGCAATATAGCTAATGACCTAAGGATACACAAGACTGTAAACTTGGCTAATCAGAAAGCTTATGCATTGTGTGACCTTAACCCATGAGCTGTTAATGGTCAGACATAAAGCAAAGATTAATTTTTTTCCACAGAAAACAGTCTGACCTGCATAGCAACAGAAGTGCACAGTGAAAAGAGCTGCTGGGACTCGAACCCAGGATCTCTTGTTTACTAGACAGGCACTTTAACCAACTAAGCCACAGCACCACAGCCATAGCACCTTCCACTCTCGCATATTGCCACAAACTCGTATCTGAAATGCTCCGGCACAGGAACTTGACTATCAAGCTAAGATTCATTGCAAGTTCATTGCAGCCAAAGATCATGCCTGTTGCAGTAGATTTCAGGCTTGCAAAAATGAACAAACTTCAAACACAAGGTATGTTATATATTTGCAACTGGCATATAGTTTACAGCAAAAAAAATATGTATATATATATATATATATATATATATATATATATTTATCCATATATACTAGCTTATTGACAGCCATTGACTTCATTTAAATGTGACCAAATATAAGTCGGTAGAGTGAAACGTCCCACATATAAAAAGTCACACTTGTGTGGAAGCAAACATCAGGCAAATGTTCCACGGCTACTCAGAAAATGATTCAATTCTTGCAAATCAAAATGCCAGTGTTCGTTCACTTCTGTGGGAGGAATAGAGCTACCTTGCTTGAGCTCCATGGACAGATGTCTACCTGTGGAAAACACATGAAAACTGAGCAGAAATCCTGGCTGAAAGCAAGATACCCTGCCACAACCTGAGCCCACAAGCACTTAAGCCTTGAGTTCCTAATGCAGTTGGACCCAGACCTTGTCTGGTGCACCAAGAGATGAAACTCACAACAGGCACTGCTGGGATTTGAACCCAGGATCTCCTGTTTACAAGACAGGTGCTTTCACCAGCTAAGCCACAGTGCCAACAGCCTGGGTGGCACCTTGGGCATGACCCAGCACTTTTAACCGAGACTCTCCTGGCCAAGACTTAATCTGATTGCAATGCTAATATTTCC
>NC_071104.1:1657500-1662500 GCF_024256425.1 Clarias gariepinus
GTGACTTCTCTAGAGCCTGCCGTGTCAGGATGGCCGAGCGGTCTAAGGCGCTGCGTTCAGGTCGCAGTCTCCTCTGGAGGCGTGGGTTCAAATCCCACTTCTGACAAGAGCCCCTTCTCTTTGTTGCGTTTAGGAAATCGTGTATGGATCTGAATCAACAACCTTGACCTCTCACAGCATAGCTTTGCTTGCAAGCGAAGAAGTTTGGACTTTTCTTCATCTAGCGCTTGCTTCTTCGATTTTTTGGACAATGTAGACATGGTTGTGTTGAGGCAAAGCTCGGAGCAGGGTGCTATAATGAAGGCTACAGGTTCTGAGCTGAACTTCAGACATCAGGCAAATGTTCCACGGCTACTCAGAAAATGATTCAATTCTTGCAAATCAAAATGCCAGTGTTCGTTCACTTCTGTGGGAGGAATAGAGCTACCTTGCTTGAGCTCCATGGACAGATGTCTACCTGTGGAAAACACATGAAAACTGAGCAGAAATCCTGGCTGAAAGCAAGATACCCTGCCACAACCTGAGCCCACAAGCACTTAAGCCTTGAGTTCCTAATGCAGTTGGACCCAGACCTTGTCTGGTGCACCAAGAGATGAAACTCACAACAGGCACTGCTGGGATTTGAACCCAGGATCTCCTGTTTACAAGACAGGTGCTTTCACCAGCTAAGCCACAGTGCCAACAGCCTGGGTGGCACCTTGGGCATGACCCAGCACTTTTAACCGAGACTCTCCTGGCCAAGACTTAATCTGATTGCAATGCTAATATTTCCTCCATCCGCATGCAGACCTCGCTAAGCTAGTGAGACGAGTACTCAACCAGCGATGCCATGCAAATGCTTTGATGTTTGTTTGCTCATCCTAACTTTGATTTCGGCTTGATAAGATCCCAAAACGGGTGAAAATCCTCAAGAAAATGTCAACTTTTAGATCTGTAAATGGCACACAAGCCACAGCAAACAAGGTTATGGGTGATCTCCAGCCATAGTCCTAACAAGCATATCACAACAGTCAGGGGAAAGGAATTAAAATCCACTTGCCATGCACATCTAAAAGCAAGCAAGCCTTCATCAGATTGCTGTTGTGGACTTTGGCTCTTTGTCCCATAAGGATTGCGTGACTCAATGTCGTAACCTTTTGTTGAAGCTGGAGTTGAGCTGAGGGCTTGATTTGGGACAAATGGGCAGAAACATGTGGAAAACAATGATATTTCTTAAATTCTGCTGACAAGTCATTCAATCAAATATGGCACATAGGAAAGTGCATCTTGAACAGGGATTCCTGACCAAAGATTTCATTTTAGACATGGGGTGTGGATGAAAAGAAGGTAACAAGTTAGTGACTCTGGTGGGACTCGAACCCACAACCTTTGAATAGCTCCACAGCTGAGTCTAGAAGTCCAATGCGCTATCCATTGCGCCACAGAGCCAACCAGGGTGTTTTTTTTTTTCAGGCTCTCCAAGACTCATGGATGCTCGAGTTCATTAGGCAGATGCTTTTCTGTTGCTACTAATCAAATTCCACCAAATGCAAACAACTATGGCAGGTGCTGAAACTTGTTGAAAACTGCTTTGCTGTTTTGCTAAGGTAAAACGTGAACATGGTTCCTGTCTGAAGCCTAAAAATCCTGAACTTAAGCCAACCGATACACTTGCGTGTATTGGAAAGATCCAAGGCTTGCTTTGGGGAGGAGGTCAAGTCATGAAATGAGACGTGGCAAAAGTTTATTTAACCACAGGCCCACGCTAAGTTCGCACTATTGGTGTAGTCGTGGCCGAGTGGTTAAGGCGATGGACTAGAAATCCATTGGGGTCTCCCCGCGCAGATTCGTATCCTGCCGATTACGTCTGTTATTTTGCACAAGAAAGACATGTTGCAACTCATTGTGTTGTGGCTGTGATTTGTAACAAATTTCCTCATGCCCTTAATAGTTGGTGCTTTCTCGAAGACATAATAGTGACATCCTGCCCCCTTTTTATCCTTAATAGCTGCTGCTTTGTTGGAGAAATCCTGTCACCCCTTCCCAATGTTGAATTGTCTTCCAATGACAAGCTGCCCGTAGACATCCGATCGGTTATATGAGTGCGTGGCCAGCGACCTGTAATCCGTGCAAGACGTGACTTTTCTAGAGCCTGCTGTGTCAGGATGGCCGAGCGGTCTAAGGCGCTGCGTTCAGGTCGCAGTCTCCCCTGGAGGCGTGGGTTCAAATCCTACTTCTGACAAGAGCCCCTTCTCTTTGTTGCGTTTAGGAAATCGTTTATGGATCTGAATCAACAACCTTGACCTCTCACAGCATAGCTTTGCTTGCAAGCGAAGAAGTTTGGACTTTTCTTCATCAAGCGCTTGCTTCTTCGATTTTTTGGACAATGTAGACATGGTTGTGTTGTTGAGGCAAAGCTCGGAGCAGGGTGCCATAATGAAGGCTACAGGTTCTGAGCTGAACTTCCTTTTTACGGATGCTGAAAAATTCTTTTGAGATGTCCCAGCACATGTTTGATTGCTGAAGTCAAGGAATCAGCTTCTCTTTGACGATTGGGTATGAAAAGTTGTCATTGTTCATGATTCATAGGTTCATTTCATCTTTTTGTCTGTATTTTGCAGCATGGCCCATAGATGGTTGAAGACATGTCCCAGTCTGCGTCATCAAGTGCATCCTGTAACGCGGCCACTAATTGGTCCGTACAGCGCGCGACCTCCCTCTGAACCCGCACTTCCTGTTTCTGCCTTTGTTTATATTTTGGCATGAGGAAGATAGCGGCATGGTCAGATTTACCAAACGGTGGACAAGATTGTGCCCTATAGCCGTCCTTGACTGTAGTGTAGCAGTGGTCCAGTGTCCTTTTGCCCCTGGTGGGACAGGTGATATGCTGATGAAAGTTTGGCCCTTCGCGTTTAAGGTTGGCACTGTTAAAGTCCACCGCCACAATAAGCGCAGCGTCACGGTGTTGTGTCTGGTGCTGTGTGAATGCCTCATGCAGCTCGCATAAGGCAGTCTCCGTGTGCGCTTAAGGCAGGATATAAATGGTGCTGATTATTACCGATGTAAATTTCCGAGGTAAATAAAAAGGAGGACACATGATGGACAGTAGTTCCACGTTTGGAGTGCAGGAGCGTGCGAGAGGAACAACGCTCCTGCTGTTGCACCAGCTGCTATTGACCATTAAACACACGCCGCCTCCCCTTGACTTCCCTAAGTCCTGTGTCCTGTCCATGCGGTGAACGGAGAAGAACTCGGCCGGCTGGATGACGTGGTCCAGCACCGCTGGGTTCAGCCATGTCTCGGTAAAGCAGAGGAGATTGCAGTCCCGAATGTCTCTCTGGAACTTTATCCTGGCCCTGAGGTCATCGAGTTTGTTCTCCAGTGACTGGACATTGTGACGGCAGCCGACCTCACTGGCGCCATCTTGCGCCTTCCTGAGCATAAGACAATCTCCTAAGAGTAAGTCTCCACCGGGAAATTGTGGAAATCCTTGGCAAGTAGTCTGCAATTTCCAATTTTCTGCCCTTGAGAATTCCTTAATCCAAGCTAGCCCTCTTAATCGCTTTGAACAACTTGTGCCAAATGCTCTTTTTTCCTAAGCACCAATAAAAGGTAGCGCCTGAACAGGGACTTGAACCCTGGACCCTCAGATTAAAAGTCTGATGCTCTACCGACTGAGCTATCCAATTTATCCTGGCATACAGTTTACAGCAAAAAAAATATGTATATATACAGTGGTGTGAAAAACTATTTGCCCCCTTCCTGATTTCTTATTCTTTTGCATGTTTGTCACACTTAAATGTTTCTGCTCATCAAAAACCGTTAACTATTAGTCAAAGATAACATAATTGAACACAAAATGCAGTTTTTAAATGAAGATTATGTTATTAAGGGAGAAAAAAAACTCCAAATCTACATGGCCCTGTGTGAAAAAGTAATTGCCCCCCCCTTGTTAAAAAATAACTTAACTGTGGTTTATCACAGTTAAAAGTTCAATTTCTGTAGTCACCCCCAGGCCTGATTACTGCCACACCTGTTTCAATAAAAAAATCACTTAAATAGGAGCTACCTGACACAGAGAAGTAGACCAAAAGCACCTAAAAAGCTAGACATTATGCCAAGATCCAAAGAAATTCAGAAAAAAATGAGAACAAAAGTAATTGAGATCTATCAGGCTGGTAAAGGTTATAAAGCCATTTCCAAAGCCTTGGGACTCCAGCGAACCACAGTGAGAGCCATTATCCACAAATGGCAAAAACATGGAACAGTGGTGAACCTTCCCAGGAGTGGCCAGCCGACCAAAATTACCCCAAGAGCGCAGAGACAACTCATCCGAGAGGACACAAAAGACCCCAGGACAACATCTAAAGAACTGCAGGCCTCACTTGCCTCAATTAAGGTCAGTTTTCACGACTCCACCATAAGAAAGAGACTGGGCAAAAACGGCCTGCATGGCAGATTTCCAAGGAGCAAACCACTTTTAAGCAAAAAGAACATTAAGGCTCGTCTCAATTTTGCTAAAAAACATCTCAATGATTGCCAAGACTTTTGGGAAAATACCTTGTGGACCGACGAGACAAAAGTTGAACTTTTTGGAAGGTGCGTGTCCCGTTACATCTGGCGTAAAAGTAACACAGCATTTCAGAAAAAGAACACCATACCAACAGTAAAATATGGGGGTGGTAGTGTGATGGTCTGGGGTTGTTTTGCTGCTTCAGGACCTGGAAGGCTTGCTGTGATAGATGGAACCATGAATTCTACTGTCTACCAAAAAATCCTGAAGGAGAATGTCCGGCCATCTGTTCGTCAACTCAAGCTGAAGCGATCTTGGGTGCTGCAGCAGGACAATGACCCAAAACACACCAGCAAATCCACCTCTGAATGGCTGAAGAAAAACAAAATGAAGACTTTGGAGTGGCCCAGTCAAAGTCCTGACCTGAATCCTATTGAGATGTTGTGGCATGACCTTAAAAAGGCGGTTCATGCTAGAAAACCCTCAAATAAAGCTGAATTACAACAAT
>NC_071104.1:1667500-1670000 GCF_024256425.1 Clarias gariepinus
TTACAAGACAGATGCTTTCACCAGCTAAGCCACAGTGCCAACAGCCTGGGTGGCACCTTGGGCATGACCCAGCACTTTTAACCGAGACTCTCCTGGCCAAGACTTAATCTGATTGCAATGCTAATATTTCCTCCATCCGCATGCAGACCTCGCTAAGCTAGTGAGACGAGTACTCAACCAGCGATGCCATGCAAATGCTTTGATGTTTGTTTGCTCATCCTAACTTTGATTTCGGCTTGATAAGATCCCAAAACGGGTGAAAATCCTCAAGAAAATGTCAACTTTTAGATCTGTAAATGGCACACAAGCCACAGCAAACAAGGTTATGGGTGATCTCCAGCCATAGTCCTAACAAGCATATCACAACAGTCAGGGGAAAGGAATTAAAATCCACTTGCCATGCACATCTAAAAGCAAGCAAGCCTTCATCAGATTGCTGTTGTGGACTTTGGCTCTTTGTCCCATAAGGATTGCGTGAATCAATGTCGTAACCTTTTGTTGAAGCTGGAGTTGAGCTGAGGGCTTGATTTGGGACAAATGGGCAGAAACATGTGGAAAACAATGATATTTCTTAAATTCTGCTGACAAGTCATTCAATCAAATATGGCACATAGGAAAGTGCATCTTGAACAGGGATTCCTGACCAAAGATTTCATTTTAGACATGGGGTGTGGATGAAAAGAAGGTAACAAGTTAGTGACTCTGGTGGGACTCGAACCCACAACCTTTGAATAGCTCCACAGCTGAGTCTAGAAGTCCAATGCGCTATCCATTGCGCCACAGCGCCAACCAGGGTGTTTTTTTTTTTCAGGCTCTCCAAGACTCATGGATGCTCGAGTTCATTAGGCAGATGCTTTTCTGTTGCTACTAATCAAATTCCACCAAATGCAAACAACTATGGCAGGTGCTGAAACTTGTTGAAAACTGCTTTGCTGTTTTGCTAAGGTAAAACGTGAACATGGTTCCTGTCTGAAGCCTAAAAATCCTGAACTTAAGCCAACCGATACACTTGCGTGTATTGGAAAGATCCAAGGCTTGCTTTGGGGAGGAGGTCAAGTCATGAAATGAGACGTGGCAAAAGTTTATTTAACCACAGGCCCACGCTAAGTTCGCACGCTTGGTGTAGTCGTGGCCGAGTGGTTAAGGCGATGGACTAGAAATCCATTGGGGTCTCCCCGCGCAGGTTCGAATCCTGCCGATTACGTCTGTTATTTTGCACAAGAAAGACATGTTGCAACTCATTGTGTTGTGGCTGTGATTTGTAACAAATTTCCTCATGCCCTTAATAGTTGGTGCTTTCTCGAAGACATAATAGTGACATCCTGCCCCCTTTTTATCCTTAATAGCTGCTGCTTTGTTGGAGAAATCCTGTCACCCCTTCCCAACGTTGAATTGTCTTCCAATGACAAGCTGCCCGTAGACATCCGATCGGTTATATGAGTGCGTGGCCAGCGACCTGTAATCCGTGCAAGACGTGACTTCTCTAGAGCCTGCCGTGTCAGGATGGCCGAGCGGTCTAAGGCGCTGCGTTCAGGTCGCAGTCTCCCCTGGAGGCATGGGTTCAAATCCCACTTCTGACAAGACACTGTTCATTCCATTTTCAACAGTTTTGCACACACACTTTTCCAGCATTCTTCCCTGATCAAATGGATCGTCCACTCTGGACCAGACAAAGACATCCGCATCGGCTTTCAGCAATTTATCACTGTATGCTTTCATAGAAAACGGGCACAAGGGAGCTTTCAGTGATGTATTTTCATATATACATATAGATATATTTATATACGTTTAAGTCCAGTGTGTAGTGCAATCTTGGGCATTCGTGGCTCCGTGTAACTCGGAAGATGGAGATTAATACCACCTTTGCCACTGAATGCCCATCATCTGACACAAAGACTGTTGTGAAATAATCCCAAAGATTGTCCCACACTGCTCCATACTCATATGCTTTCCAGTCTATGAGACAAGACTCAGGTTCAAGTTGTCCAAGCTTCACACTCACACACTGAGCTGAGGAGTGCTATTTGATCATGAAAAACCCGCTTGATATCCATGGACGGGGGAATCAGACAGGTTATGCAATCAGCTTTTGCTTTGTCCTTTGCACAAAAAAAGCCCTATCCCAGATTCCAGAAGCCTGGAGCAATAGATGACGCGCGTGACTTGTCCTTGAGAGAAAATGTGCTGCCACATGCACTGCTGGCCATGTAGGACCTCGTGGCGCAACGGTAGTGTGTCTGTTTCCAGATCAGAAGGTTGCGTGTTCAAATCACGTCAAGGTCATGAGCTGTCTGTGTGTGACGACTGGTGTTGCTGGCTTTTCCGAACAGGTTCGTGGGCAGAATTTTAAATTACCTCCAATCCCTAGGATGACCATGCATGTTTGTGTAAACCTCTTGATAAAAGATGACAGCGCTCAGGTAACAGCTCACCGACCTAATTACTAGGCAGACATACTCAGCCTGCTATAACATGTTTCCCATTCTCGGCCGGCTGTGCG
>NC_071104.1:1677500-1685000 GCF_024256425.1 Clarias gariepinus
TTACAAGACAGGTGCTTTCACCAGCTAAGCCACAGTGCCAACAGCCTGGGTGGCACCTTGGGCATGACCCAGCACTTTTAACCGAGACTCTCCTGGCCAAGACTTAATCTGATTGCAATGCTAATATTTCCTCCATCCGCATGCAGACCTCGCTAAGCTAGTGAGACGAGTACTCAACCAGCGATGCCATGCAAATGCTTTGATGTTTGTTTGCTCATCCTAACTTTGATTTCGGCTTGATAAGATCCCAAAACGGGTGAAAATCCTCAAGAAAATGTCAACTTTTAGATCTGTAAATGGCACACAAGCCACAGCAAACAAGGTTATGGGTGATCTCCAGCCATAGTCCTAACAAGCATATCACAACAGTCAGGGGAAAGGAATTAAAATCCACTTGCCATGCACATCTAAAAGCAAGCAAGCCTTCATCAGATTGCTGTTGTGGACTTTGGCTCTTTGTCCCATAAGGATTGCGTGAATCAATGTCGTAACCTTTTGTTGAAGCTGGAGTTGAGCTGAGGGCTTGATTTGGGACAAATGGGCAGAAACATGTGGAAAACAATGATATTTCTTAAATTCTGCTGACAAGTCATTCAATCAAATATGGCACATAGGAAAGTGCATCTTGAACAGGGATTCCTGACCAAAGATTTCATTTTAGACATGGGGTGTGGATGAAAAGAAGGTAACAAGTTAGTGACTCTGGTGGGACTCGAACCCACAACCTTTGAATAGCTCCACAGCTGAGTCTAGAAGTCCAATGCGCTATCCATTGCACCACAGAGCCAACCAGGGTGTTTTTTTTTTTCAGGCTCTCCAAGACTCATGGATGCTCGAGCTCATTAGGCAGATGCTTTTCTGTTGCTACTAATCAAATTCCACCAAATGCAAACAACTATGGCAGGTGCTGAAACTTGTTGAAAACTGCTTTGCTGTTTTGCTAAGGTAAAACGTGAACATGGTTCCTGTCTGAAGCCTAAAAATCCTGAACTTAAGCCAACCGATACACTTGCGTGTATTGGAAAGATCCAAGGCTTGCTTTGGGGAGGAGGTCAAGTCATGAAATGAGACGTGGCAAAAGTTTATTTAACCACAGGCCCACGCTAAATTCGCACTATTGGTGTAGTCGTGGCCGAGTGGTTAAGGCGATGGACTAGAAATCCATTGGGGTCTCCTCGCGCAGGTTCGAATCCTGCCGATTACGTCTGTTATTTTGCACAAGAAAGACATGTTGCAACTCATTGTGTTGTGGCTGTGATTTGTAACAAATTTCCTCATGCCCTTAATAGTTGGTGCTTTCTCGAAGACATAATAGTGACATCCTGCCCCCTTTTTATCCTTAATAGCTGCTGCTTTGTTGGAGAAATCCTGTCACCCCTTCCCAACGTTGAATTGTCTTCCAATGACAAGCTGCCCGTAGACATCCGATCGGTTATATGAGTGCGTGGCCAGCGACCTGTAATCCGTGCAAGACGTGACTTCTCTAGAGCCTGCCGTGTCAGGATGGCCGAGCGGTCTAAGGCGCTGCGTTCAGGTCGCAGTCTCCTCTGGAGGCGTGGGTTCAAATCCCACTTCTGACAAGAGCCCCTTCTCTTTGTTGCGTTTAGGAAATCGTGTATGGATCTGAATCAACAACCTTGACCTCTCACAGCATAGCTTTGCTTGCAAGCGAAGAAGTTTGGACTTTTCTTCATCTAGCGCTTGCTTCTTCGATTTTTTGGACAATGTAGACATGGTTGTGTTGAGGCAAAGCTCGGAGCAGGGTGCTATAATGAAGGCTACAGGTTCTGAGCTGAACTTCAGACATCAGGCAAATGTTCCACGGCTACTCAGAAAATGATTCAATTCTTGCAAATCAAAATGCCAGTGTTCGTTCACTTCTGTGGGAGGAATAGAGCTACCTTGCTTGAGCTCCATGGACAGATGTCTACCTGTGGAAAACACATGAAAACTGAGCAGAAATCCTGGCTGAAAGCAAGATACCCTGCCACAACCTGAGCCCACAAGCACTTAAGCCTTGAGTTCCTAATGCAGTTGGACCCAGACCTTGTCTGGTGCACCAAGAGATGAAACTCACAACAGGCACTGCTGGGATTTGAACCCAGGATCTCCTGTTTACAAGACAGGTGCTTTCACCAGCTAAGCCACAGTGCCAACAGCCTGGGTGGCACCTTGGGCATGACCCAGCACTTTTAACCGAGACTCTCCTGGCCAAGACTTAATCTGATTGCAATGCTAATATTTCCTCCATCCGCATGCAGACCTCGCTAAGCTAGTGAGACGAGTACTCAACCAGCGATGCCATGCAAATGCTTTGATGTTTGTTTGCTCATCCTAACTTTGATTTCGGCTTGATAAGATCCCAAAACGGGTGAAAATCCTCAAGAAAATGTCAACTTTTAGATCTGTAAATGGCACACAAGCCACAGCAAACAAGGTTATGGGTGATCTCCAGCCATAGTCCTAACAAGCATATCACAACAGTCAGGGGAAAGGAATTAAAATCCACTTGCCATGCACATCTAAAAGCAAGCAAGCCTTCATCAGATTGCTGTTGTGGACTTTGGCTCTTTGTCCCATAAGGATTGCGTGACTCAATGTCGTAACCTTTTGTTGAAGCTGGAGTTGAGCTGAGGGCTTGATTTGGGACAAATGGGCAGAAACATGTGGAAAACAATGATATTTCTTAAATTCTGCTGACAAGTCATTCAATCAAATATGGCACATAGGAAAGTGCATCTTGAACAGGGATTCCTGACCAAAGATTTCATTTTAGACATGGGGTGTGGATGAAAAGAAGGTAACAAGTTAGTGACTCTGGTGGGACTCGAACCCACAACCTTTGAATAGCTCCACAGCTGAGTCTAGAAGTCCAATGCGCTATCCATTGCGCCACAGAGCCAACCAGGGTGTTTTTTTTTTTCAGGCTCTCCAAGACTCATGGATGCTCGAGTTCATTAGGCAGATGCTTTTCTGTTGCTACTAATCAAATTCCACCAAATGCAAACAACTATGGCAGGTGCTGAAACTTGTTGAAAACTGCTTTGCTGTTTTGCTAAGGTAAAACGTGAACATGGTTCCTGTCTGAAGCCTAAAAATCCTGAACTTAAGCCAACCGATACACTTGCGTGTATTGGAAAGATCCAAGGCTTGCTTTGGGGAGGAGGTCAAGTCATGAAATGAGACGTGGCAAAAGTTTATTTAACCACAGGCCCACGCTAAGTTCGCACTATTGGTGTAGTCGTGGCCGAGTGGTTAAGGCGATGGACTAGAAATCCATTGGGGTCTCCCCGCGCAGATTCGTATCCTGCCGATTACGTCTGTTATTTTGCACAAGAAAGACATGTTGCAACTCATTGTGTTGTGGCTGTGATTTGTAACAAATTTCCTCATGCCCTTAATAGTTGGTGCTTTCTCGAAGACATAATAGTGACATCCTGCCCCCTTTTTATCCTTAATAGCTGCTGCTTTGTTGGAGAAATCCTGTCACCCCTTCCCAATGTTGAATTGTCTTCCAATGACAAGCTGCCCGTAGACATCCGATCGGTTATATGAGTGCGTGGCCAGCGACCTGTAATCCGTGCAAGACGTGACTTTTCTAGAGCCTGCTGTGTCAGGATGGCCGAGCGGTCTAAGGCGCTGCGTTCAGGTCGCAGTCTCCCCTGGAGGCGTGGGTTCAAATCCTACTTCTGACAAGAGCCCCTTCTCTTTGTTGCGTTTAGGAAATCGTTTATGGATCTGAATCAACAACCTTGACCTCTCACAGCATAGCTTTGCTTGCAAGCGAAGAAGTTTGGACTTTTCTTCATCAAGCGCTTGCTTCTTCGATTTTTTGGACAATGTAGACATGGTTGTGTTGTTGAGGCAAAGCTCGGAGCAGGGTGCCATAATGAAGGCTACAGGTTCTGAGCTGAACTTCCTTTTTACGGATGCTGAAAAATTCTTTTGAGATGTCCCAGCACATGTTTGATTGCTGAAGTCAAGGAATCAGCTTCTCTTTGACGATTGGGTATGAAAAGTTGTCATTGTTCATGATTCATAGGTTCATTTCATCTTTTTGTCTGTATTTTGCAGCATGGCCCATAGATGGTTGAAGACATGTCCCAGTCTGCGTCATCAAGTGCATCCTGTAACGCGGCCACTAATTGGTCCGTACAGCGCGCGACCTCCCTCTGAACCCGCACTTCCTGTTTCTGCCTTTGTTTATATTTTGGCATGAGGAAGATAGCGGCATGGTCAGATTTACCAAACGGTGGACAAGATTGTGCCCTATAGCCGTCCTTGACTGTAGTGTAGCAGTGGTCCAGTGTCCTTTTGCCCCTGGTGGGACAGGTGATATGCTGATGAAAGTTTGGCCCTTCGCGTTTAAGGTTGGCACTGTTAAAGTCCACCGCCACAATAAGCGCAGCGTCACGGTGTTGTGTCTGGTGCTGTGTGAATGCCTCATGCAGCTCGCATAAGGCAGTCTCCGTGTGCGCTTAAGGCAGGATATAAATGGTGCTGATTATTACCGATGTAAATTTCCGAGGTAAATAAAAAGGAGGACACATGATGGACAGTAGTTCCACGTTTGGAGTGCAGGAGCGTGCGAGAGGAACAACGCTCCTGCTGTTGCACCAGCTGCTATTGACCATTAAACACACGCCGCCTCCCCTTGACTTCCCTAAGTCCTGTGTCCTGTCCATGCGGTGAACGGAGAAGAACTCGGCCGGCTGGATGACGTGGTCCAGCACCGCTGGGTTCAGCCATGTCTCGGTAAAGCAGAGGAGATTGCAGTCCCGAATGTCTCTCTGGAACTTTATCCTGGCCCTGAGGTCATCGAGTTTGTTCTCCAGTGACTGGACATTGTGACGGCAGCCGACCTCACTGGCGCCATCTTGCGCCTTCCTGAGCATAAGACAATCTCCTAAGAGTAAGTCTCCACCGGGAAATTGTGGAAATCCTTGGCAAGTAGTCTGCAATTTCCAATTTTCTGCCCTTGAGAATTCCTTAATCCAAGCTAGCCCTCTTAATCGCTTTGAACAACTTGTGCCAAATGCTCTTTTTTCCTAAGCACCAATAAAAGGTAGCGCCTGAACAGGGACTTGAACCCTGGACCCTCAGATTAAAAGTCTGATGCTCTACCGACTGAGCTATCCAATTTATCCTGGCATACAGTTTACAGCAAAAAAAATATGTATATATACAGTGGTGTGAAAAACTATTTGCCCCCTTCCTGATTTCTTATTCTTTTGCATGTTTGTCACACTTAAATGTTTCTGCTCATCAAAAACCGTTAACTATTAGTCAAAGATAACATAATTGAACACAAAATGCAGTTTTTAAATGAAGATTATGTTATTAAGGGAGAAAAAAAACTCCAAATCTACATGGCCCTGTGTGAAAAAGTAATTGCCCCCCCCTTGTTAAAAAATAACTTAACTGTGGTTTATCACAGTTAAAAGTTCAATTTCTGTAGTCACCCCCAGGCCTGATTACTGCCACACCTGTTTCAATAAAAAAATCACTTAAATAGGAGCTACCTGACACAGAGAAGTAGACCAAAAGCACCTAAAAAGCTAGACATTATGCCAAGATCCAAAGAAATTCAGAAAAAAATGAGAACAAAAGTAATTGAGATCTATCAGGCTGGTAAAGGTTATAAAGCCATTTCCAAAGCCTTGGGACTCCAGCGAACCACAGTGAGAGCCATTATCCACAAATGGCAAAAACATGGAACAGTGGTGAACCTTCCCAGGAGTGGCCAGCCGACCAAAATTACCCCAAGAGCGCAGAGACAACTCATCCGAGAGGACACAAAAGACCCCAGGACAACATCTAAAGAACTGCAGGCCTCACTTGCCTCAATTAAGGTCAGTTTTCACGACTCCACCATAAGAAAGAGACTGGGCAAAAACGGCCTGCATGGCAGATTTCCAAGGAGCAAACCACTTTTAAGCAAAAAGAACATTAAGGCTCGTCTCAATTTTGCTAAAAAACATCTCAATGATTGCCAAGACTTTTGGGAAAATACCTTGTGGACCGACGAGACAAAAGTTGAACTTTTTGGAAGGTGCGTGTCCCGTTACATCTGGCGTAAAAGTAACACAGCATTTCAGAAAAAGAACACCATACCAACAGTAAAATATGGGGGTGGTAGTGTGATGGTCTGGGGTTGTTTTGCTGCTTCAGGACCTGGAAGGCTTGCTGTGATAGATGGAACCATGAATTCTACTGTCTACCAAAAAATCCTGAAGGAGAATGTCCGGCCATCTGTTCGTCAACTCAAGCTGAAGCGATCTTGGGTGCTGCAGCAGGACAATGACCCAAAACACACCAGCAAATCCACCTCTGAATGGCTGAAGAAAAACAAAATGAAGACTTTGGAGTGGCCCAGTCAAAGTCCTGACCTGAATCCTATTGAGATGTTGTGGCATGACCTTAAAAAGGCGGTTCATGCTAGAAAACCCTCAAATAAAGCTGAATTACAACAATTCTGCAAAGATGAGTGGGCCAAAATTCCTCCAGAGCGCTGTAAAAGACTCGGTGCAAGTTATCGCAAACACTTGATTGCAGTTATTGCTGCTAAGGGTGGCCCAATCAGTTATTAGGTTCAGGGGGCAATTACTTTTTCACACAGGGCCATGTAAGTTTGGATTTTTTTTCTCCCTAAATAAAAAAAACCATCATTTAAAAACTGCATTTTGTGTTTACTTGTGTTATCTTTGACTAATAGTTAAATGTGTTTGATGATCAGAAACATTTAAGTGTGACAAACATGCAAAAGAATAAGAAATCAGGAAGGGGGCAAATAGTTTTTCACACCACTGTATATATATATTTATCCATATATACTAGCTTATTGACAGCCATTGACTTCATTTAAATGTGACCAAATATAAGTCGGTAGAGTGAAACGTCCCACATATAAAAAGTCACACTTGTGTGGAAGCAAAAATCCTGTCACCCCTTCCCAACGTTGAATTGTCTTCCAATGACAAGCTGCCCGTAGACATCCGATCGGTTATATGAGTGCGTGGCCAGCGACC
The DNA here is from genome assembly GCF_024256425.1 of Clarias gariepinus. NCBI lineage: Eukaryota > Metazoa > Chordata > Actinopteri > Siluriformes > Clariidae > Clarias > Clarias gariepinus. Next base: position 1,684,529 of record NC_071104.1, read on the forward strand.
TGTAATCCGTGCAAGACGTGACTTTTCTAGAGCCTGCCGTGTCAGGATGGCCGAGCGGTCTAAGGCGCTGCATTCAGGTCGCAGTCTCCCCTGGAGGCGTGGGTTCAAATCCCACTTCTGACAAGAGCCCCTTCTCTTTGTTGCGTTTAGGAAATCGTGTATGGATCTGAATCAACAACCTTGACCTCTCACAGCATAGCTTTGCTTGCAAGCGAAGAAGTTCGGACTTTTCTTCATCTAGCGCTTGCTTCTTCGATTTTTTGGACAATGTAGACATGGTTGTGTTGAGGCAAAGCTCGGAGCAGGGTGCTATAATGAAGGCTACAGGTTCTGAGCTGAACTTCAGACATCAGGCAAATGTTCCACGGCTACTCAGAAAATGATTCAATTCTTGCAAATCAAAATGCCAGTGTTCGTTCACTTCTGTGGGAGGAATAGAGCTACCTTGCTTGAGCTCCATGGACAGATGCCT